>NC_091190.1:32465254-32600254 GCF_040958095.1 Procambarus clarkii | reverse complement strand
GGAGGGACACTTGCAGAGAGTGTGTAGAGAGTATCTGAACAGGAACAACAAGGCCTGGGAGAGGAGACGACCAGGGAATGCAGGAAGAAGAGGTAGTGGTACTGTGGTCAAGGCAGTAGAGGAAGGTAACCAGTCTGAAGAAGCTGCAGGTGAAGAAAACCGACTATATTCGGTGAAAGAAAAAGTATGTTCAGTGAAGTCACAAGTGGTGAATTTTGTAATTAATGGGAAGTTAGTTCCCTTGGAACTGGACACTGATGCTGCAGTGTCAACATTGTCTAGAGATTGGGCAGATACCTTGCAATTGAATGTAAAACCAGGTAAAAAATCATTAAGTGCTTATGATAATGTACCGATTAAGGTCTATGGCAAGGTGTCGGCAGAAGTAGGTTATAATGGAAAAGAAATTGTCCAGGATTTTTATGTAGTGGATTCACATAATCCTAGTCTATGTGGTAAGGATCTCATGAAAAATGTGGGAATTTTCTTGGCGGGCCTAGATAAATTGTCGATAGTCAAAACAATTAAAAGTGCCGAACAAATGTTAGATAAATATTCAGTGGAGGTAGATAAGCCAATTAATAGCATGGTGGCAAAAATTCACCTGAAAAGTGGGGCTTCACCTAAATTTTTCAAGGCAAGAACAGTGCCGTTTCATTACAAGCAATTGGTAAAATCAGCCCTGGAAAAGTGTTACGAATCCCACTAGGATTCTGCCATTACTCTTGATTCTCATATTACTTTATTGTCTTGTTCTTTAATATAGCATCTAGTTGTATGATATAAGATTTTGTATGTTATATATATATAGTATAGCATGCAGTAGTGTGCATGAGTTACATTATATTGTGTGAGGCTTTTGGTGTTAATTTCTCATGTAGTTTCTCCGTGTGGGCGGTTGACCATATTTGGATATGGCCAGTGTGGGAACATTGTTGTCAATCGAGTGTTTATAGTTGTACATTGATTATTCCCATATTTGGTTTCTGTATTATTGTATGGAATGTTGTACCAGTGTTTACTACTCATTAGTTTACCAATGTTTTGAATATTAGTGCTGCGTTTTATTATTAGATTTTCCACAATGTTTTGTGTGAACGGTTAGTTGATTTTTTGGTAGACGCTTGGCCTGCGGTCCAAGGCGTGGGCAGAAGCGTGGCGGCTGAAGTCGAGAGGAGATGTGTTTTAAGTTAAGTCATTGGTCACTTTTACTTTAGCCCATATAAATGTTAATTATCTGGTTAGATGATATTGTATATATCTCTCTAATTAATCCATGTCTTAGTGATAGTGCTCATGTCTCAATAAGGAGGTTATTCTATGATTTGCATGCTGAAGAATATTTCTGGTTATTATTTATACATTTAAGTGTTAATAAGTTTGTCCCCCTTAGCATAAATATATTGTTCTCCATTTTTATGCAGTGATTTATATTTACCCCTAGACAGTTGTTGGCAAGGCCGATTTAGTATCTTTTTATTGCACTGCGGGGAGAAGAACCTTATTTAGTCTCAAGGGTGGTAACAAAAAGCATGTGGCAGAAGGCATCTTAGAGCCAATTACACATAGTGAGTGGGCAGCCCCAATTGTACCAGTGTTGAAGGCAGTTCGGAAATCCTTGAGAATCTGTGCAGACTTCCAGGAACTGAACAACCGCATACACTGTGAGAAGTACCCTTTACCTAAGATAGATGAGTTGTTGTCAGTGGTCTGCAAGGGAGCAATTTTTTCTAAGATTGATCTGAAAGATGCTTACTTGCAAATTCCTGTCGAGGAGAGCCAGAAATTGTTAATGATTAATACCCTACAAGGGGTTATTTAAGTATAAAAGACTTCCTTTTGGATTCTCCTCATCTCCAGCATTTTTTCAGAGATTCATATCCCAGTTGTTAGTAAACATAAAAGGTGTGGCTAGTTTTTTAGATGACATTATTGTATGTGGGGAGAATGAGGAAGTGCATGATGCTAGATTAGAATAAGTTTTGAATCTTTTGCAAAAGCACAATGTGAAGATTAATAAGGGAAAAACAACGTTGAAAACCAAGGCCATTAAATACCTGGGGTACCATATTTCAGGTAAGGGCTTTACTCCTTCTCACAAAAATGTAGCTGCTATAATAGATGCCCCAGCCCCAACATCAGTTGGGGAAGTACAGTCATTTGTTGGAATGGTTATATATTTTTGTAAGTTCGTGAAGAACTTTTCAACAAAATTCGCACCGTTGTATGAATTGTTGAAAAAAGGGGCTAGATTTAAGAGGGCAGCAAGAGAGGAAAATGCATTCAGGAATATTAAGCAGGAATTGATCAATTCTCCAGTGCTCACTAATTTTACAGGTAGACTCCCATTAAAACTGGAGGTAGATGCTTCCCCAGTAGGAGTGGGTTGTGTATTATTACAGGAAGTAGATGGTCAGGATAAAGTAGTATATTTTGCTAGCAAGAAATTATCTCCTGCGGAACAGAATTATTCTCAGTTAGATAAAGAAGCCTAAGCGTTGGTATATGCTGTAAAAAAACTGAGGTATTTTCTGCTGGGGAGGAAATTTCTTGCTAGAACAGGCCATAAGCTCCTGCTAGGATTGTTTGGCAGAGGTAAACAGATTCCAGTTAATGTCAATGCTAGAATTCAAAGATGGGCATTACTACTCTCGCAGTTTGAGTATGATTTAGAGTTTAAACCAGGCAAGGATAATGTAGTAGCTGATGCATTAAGTAGATTGCCTGTGACAGAAGAATTAAATTCCAGTATTCCAGTGGAGTATGTTAACCTGGTGGAATCTATGTCTTTTGAGGATATTTCATTCCAGACTATTAGGAAGGCAACTGGTAGAGATCCCAAATTAAGTCTGTTGATGAAATATGTCAAATATGGTTGGAATGATAATTTATTATTGTCAGAGTATGCTGCAGTAAAGGCTGACCTTAGTATTCACCAGGATTCCTTTGTATAGGAATAGAGTGGTGGTGCCTGGGGGACTGAGATGTAAGATTTTGGAACAGCTGCATGTAGGCCATAATGGCATAAATGCTATGAAAGGAGAAGCTAGAAGTTGGGTTTGGTGGTAAAAAATAGACCAGGATATTGCTGAGGTAACAAAAAATTGTCATATTTGCTTTAAGAATTATCAGAAACCACAGGCCCCAGTACTTTCTTTGCCATGCACTGGGAAACCCTGGTCTACACTTCATATAGATTATGTGGGACCTATGGATAACAAATATTACCTGGTGGTGGTGGATTCATACACCAAATTTCTGGATGTGCATGTGTGTAATTCCACCACACTATCTGTAACTTGTGAATTACTAAGGAAAACATTTTGTAATTTTAGATTGCCAAACATGGTTGTCTCAGACATGCTCCTTATTTTGTTTCTGTGGAAATGGAGGATTTTTTTCGAAAAAATGGTATTAAACATGTAACACCTGCCCCTTATAATCCTTCTTCAAATGGTCTAGCAGAGTGAGCAGCGAGATCTGTCATGTTCACAGAAAATGGTACCATCCGTTTTCTATGTGCGGCGGCTGAGACGCCAGAAGGAGGAGGTAAACAAGAGAGCGTACAGGACGCCCGCCAAGCTTGGTAGCTACTAGTCATGTAATCATATTAAGTATTAAAGTCAGTAACCAAGTCATGACTTTACATCAACCCTACAACCAAGACTTCCTCAGTAACACACGAACACCACATTGGCGACGAGGATGAACTGTGAACGCAGGTATTTGTTCAGTTTCAAACACAAGGGAGAAGCATGCTGCCTGGAGGAGGAAGAGAAGCTGTGAGCGCCATACCCGATGCTGTATGCTAACCGATGCTGTGTGCTAACCAATGCTGTGTGCTAAACGATGCT
Source organism: Procambarus clarkii (assembly GCF_040958095.1). NCBI lineage: Eukaryota > Metazoa > Arthropoda > Malacostraca > Decapoda > Cambaridae > Procambarus > Procambarus clarkii. The sequence goes on along the minus strand of NC_091190.1, from coordinate 32,596,400 downwards.
GTGTGCTAACCGATGCTGTGTGCTACCCAAGCTGTGTGCTACCCAAGCTGTGCTGAAGAAACTGTACTGAGGAATCTGCCGACGTTGTGTACGAAACGACGCATTGATGTGTACAAAACCTGATGTTTTGGTTACGAAACGACGCTTCGTGCTACAAAATTCATCACACTGAACTGACTGCTGTACCAACTGCTGTACCAACTGCTGCTGTACCAACTGCTGTGCTGCTGCTGTGAATAGGAACAACACATGTACACAAGGGCTAGGTAAGAAGTCAGTTGCTGCTATATTGTGCACTGTTGTGAACTTTTGCATTAAAATGCTTGTGTGCTTTGCAAAATTAAAGTAATTACAGTGAATTCTTGACTAACATATACAGTGCAGTAAGTGTTTAATATTCTGAGGAACGTTTAAGTGATAAGTTACATTTATTCAGTAAAAATGGCAAATATACCTCAGTTTCCTGCATTTGATCCTGACTGTGACCAAACAAACCTGTCACAGAGGTGGGTCAAATGGCTTAAAAGGTTTGAAAATTTGTTGATAGTTTCTGACATCAAAAGTGCTGAAAGAAAGCGTGCCTTTCTACTTCATTATGCAGGTGATAGAGTTTGTGACATCTTTGACACACTGAAAGACACTGGTGGTGCCAAAGATTATGACACTGCCAAAGCCAAACTAACAGAGCATTTCAAACCAAGGCAAAATACTGCAATGGAAATTATGCATTTCAGGAGAGCAAAACAACTCTCTAATGAAACTGTGGATCAATACCACACACGTCTGCAGGGTTTAGCAGCCCATTGTGAGTTTGCTGATGTTGACAAAGAAATCAAACAGCAAATAATTGAAACATGCACATCTACACGTCTCCGTCGAAGAGCTCTAGAACTTGTTGATGATGAAAGTTCTCTTACCAAGATACTGGATATTGCTCGTCGAATGGAAGATGCTGCACGTGATGCTCGTGTCATGGAGTGCAGTGCTAATAACGGTTCTGCCACTGTTACTAACAGTGATGAGGTACGTAAGGTTCAGGGAGGACACCGTGATCAAAGAAGATATCATGGCAAACCTAACAGTAAATTTAGCCGAGAACCACGTCACAACTGGGGTCAAGGAACAAGACTCAAGCAGTCACAACGACCCACATCAGAGGGTGTCAACAATAAATGTTACAATTGTGGAGGAGACTACCCACACCAAGATAATGTTTGTCCTGCTCAAGGTAAGAAGTGCTATGAGTGTGGAAAACTAGGTCATTTTGGTGCTATGTGTCGTTCTGCACTAAAGAAACCACAGTCAATGAATAAAAGCACTGTACGAGGATCAGGTCATAGGGGTCGAGGTGGTAAACACAATATTGCACCTCATATCCAGAATGTTAATAATATACAAGACAACATTTCATTACAACCAGTCTCAGATGACAGTGAATGTGATTATACTTATGGAGTACAAGCAATCACAGAATGGAATGATCTTCCAAACAACCCAGAGACATGTGTATACATTGCTGGTATTTGTCTCAAAGTTCTCATTGACACTGGATCAAACATTGATACCATTGCTGAGTGCCACTATGAAAAATTTAAAAAACAGTTCCCAAAGCTTGAAAACTATAATGGCAAAGCCACTGCCTATGCTTCAAAGGTAGCCTTGCCAGTGATTGGAACTTTCACTGCAGAGATCAAGTCAAAGAATGCAATGCTCATTACTACATTCCATGTTGTTAGGAATGCAAAGGAGTCTTTACTCAGTTACAAGACTTCAACCAAATTGGGGCTACTTCAGCTTTCTAATGCTGTAGCAGTGGAATCTGCAAACAATGTTGATGGTATTGTTGCTGAATTTTCTGATCGATTTAAATCCATAGGTTGTTATACTGATAGCAAAGTACATCTGCATATCAACCCAGATGTAATTCCAGTTGCCCAACCACATCGCCGACAACCATTCCATACTCGCAAGAAAGTCGATGCCGAACTGGATAGGCTGATAGAGCTAGATATCATTGAACCAGTAACAGGCCCAACACCATGGGTAAGCCCAATTGTCACTCCACCAAAGCCGAAGAATCCAGATGAGATACGCATTTGTGTGGACATGCGTGTTCCCAACAAGGCAATAATGCGTGAACGCCATCCTACACCCACTGTAGATGATATGATCTACCGCTTGAATGGTGCAACTGTATTCAGCAAGTTAGATTTAAACAAGGGCTATCATCAGCTTGAACTTGATGATGAGAGTCGCTTCATCACAACGTTTACGACACATCGAGGTCTGTATAGGTACAAGCGCCTGAGTTTTGGTATTAACAGTGCTGCCGAGGTATTCCAGCACATCATCAGCCAGGTATTGCAAGACATACCTAATGCTGACAACATGTCTGATGACATCATTGTTTATGGCCATACCCAAGCTGAACACGACAAAGCTCTTCGTGCAACATTGCAACGCTTACGAGAAAAGAATCTGACGTTAAGCCGAGCAAAGTGTGAGTTCAATCAACATAAAATTGAATTCTTTGGACATGTACTTAGTGACAAAGGTCTGTCTCCAGATCCTAAGAAAGTTGCAGATATCAAGAATGCTGCACCTCCTTCAACGTCCACTGAAGTACATAGTTTTCTGGGAATGGCAAACTACTGTTCTCGCTTCATTCCAGATTTTGCTACCATTACGAAGCCTCTACGTGAGATCCTGAAGAAAAACGCATCATGGTACTGGAGCGATAGCGAGCAAAATGCATTTGATGCTGTGAAAGATGCACTAGTAGAGAATGCGACTTTGATCCATCAATGGACACTGAGTTAACGGTGGATGCTAGTCCTGTTGGTTTAGGTGCTGTTTTAGCCCAACACAAACCTGGTCAACCAGATTCCCGAGTAGTAATTGCCTACGCCAGCCGTTCTCTCACAGATGTTGAGCAACGATACAGTCAGACAGAGAAGGAAGCTCTTGCTCTTGTATGGGGCTGTGAACACTTCAATGTGTATCTGCTTGGTGCGCCCTTCACCACGATGGTCACTGACCACAAACCGTTGGAGACCATCTTCAATAATCCAAAGTCCAAACCACCAGCTCGCATTGAGAGATGGGCTCTTCGTCTGCAACCATACAACTTTACGGTGATATACAAGCCGGGTGCAGGCAATCCCGCTGATTACATCAGTCGACATCCTGCAAACAGTTTCACCATCACCAAGCATCAGCAAGTTGCCGAGGAATATGTAAACTCTGTAACCTGTGATGCAGTCCCTAAGGCTCTTACTCTTGATGAAATCCGTACTGCAACCCTAGAGGACCCAACTCTGCAAGCAACAGTGGATGCATTGACTAAGAAAAAGTTTCCACGCATCCCACCCTCAGGAGTTGACCAAGATGCATTCAAAGCACTTGAACGCATCCAGACAGAATTAAGTGTTACGCAACAACGCGACACTGTGCTGCGAGGTACTCGTATCGTGATTCCAGCTGTTCTCCAGCAACGTGCTCTGAAGCTTGCACATCAAGGACACCAAGGTCTTGTTAGGACCAAACAGCTGCTACGAGAAAAGGTGTGGTTTCCTGGCATTGATCGTCAAGCAAAGGATATGCATGATGCCTGTGTCCCTTGCCAAGCTGCAGTGGATACTTCAAGACCAACACCTCTACAACCTTCACCACTACCTGCTGCACCATGGACAGAAGTATCGATGGACTTCTGCGGACCGCTACCAACTGGAGAGTACTTGATGGTAGTCATTGATGATCACTCACGTTATCCAGAAGTAGAAATCATCACTTCCACGTCTGCAAAGGCCGTCATCCCGAAACTCGACAAGATCTTTTCAAACTTTGGCATTCCTGAAGTTGTCAAGACAGACAATGGACCGCCATTCAATGGACAAGACTTCGTCAACTTTTCTGAGCATATTGGATTCAAACACCGCCGTGTGATGCCACTACATCCTCAAGCAAATGGAGAAGTTGAGAGATTCATGCAACCTCTCATGAAAGCGGTACGCTGTGCTCATGCCGAAGGACGATCCTGGAAACAAGCTATGTATGCTTTTCTCAGGAACTACCGTGCAACACCGCATGGAACACTGGGCAAGTCACCTGGTGAACTTTTATTTGGACGTCCTATGAGAATCGCACTACCTGTCATGCCAGCCGAGGTAACGGATAAACGTCTCGCTCAGAAGGATGCACTAGCCAAGGGCAAGATGAAAATTGTTCATGATCAACGTGCAAAGGAACAATTCATAAAGGTTGGAGATACTGTTCTCGTTAAAAAGAAAAAAGAGGGAAAGTTAGATATGCCGTATGATACAAAACCATATAAAGTGATTAGTGTAAAAGGAACTATGGTAACAGCTAGTAATAGAGATCATAGTATAACACGTAATATGGCTTATTTCAAAGTGATTCCAACTAGTGTAGAAAATGATGAAGTGCAAAGTCGTGCAAAAGAAAAAGAAAAAAATAGTTATAACCCGACAAACAATTCATCAAGGGATGTTATTGCATTTAAGGACTCTCGTCCTAAACGTCATGTTAAACGCCCTACACGATTTGATGATTAATTGTGTTCCTATGTAATGAAAAGTATTTACTTATTGTGCTAAACTAAATTTAATATTGTTTGTATAATGCAGATATCTCATTCAATATTTTGTAACTTTGTATTACAGTTTCTTTCATGTTTGTTTAACATTGCATATGTATTTTTAACATTGAAATCCTTTGTGGAAAAGATTAAGTTGTTTAAATTCTTTGTGTGCTTAATTAATGTTAAATGTATGCAGTATCTTTTGATATCTCCCAACTTACTTTGTGTCAATAACTTTGCTTTGTGCTACAAGCATGGTAGACATCCTGTATTCATTCTTTTTAAAGAAAAGGAGGGATGTCATGTTCACAGAAAATGGTACCATCCGTTTTCTATGTGCGGCGGCTGAGACGCCAGAAGGAGGAGGTAAACAAGAGAGCGTACAGGACGCCCGCCAAGCTTGGTAGCTACTAGTCATGTAATCATATTAAGTATTAAAGTCAGTAACCAAGTCATGACTTTACATCAACCCTACAACCAAGACTTCCTCAGTAACACACGAACACCACAAGATCCTTGAGAGAAGGGTTAAAGCTGTTTATGGAAAGTACTATTAATACTAGGCTTTGTAGATTTTTATGTAATCAAAGGAAAACTGTTCATTCTATTACTGGTAAATCTCCTTCTGAATTACTGTTGAATAGGCATTTTAAAGTGCACATGGAAGCAGTAAAGACAGATCCCGATAAAGAGAAATCGGTAACTAGCTTGGCCAGTCAGTTGGCTCAGGAAGAGGAATTGTTGTTTAACAAGGAAGATGCAGTATATGCAAGGAACTTTGGAATTGGTAAGCCTTGTGTAGATGGAAAAATTAGGGAGGTCCTGGGCCGCAGGAATTTCACTGTGCAAGTGCAGAGTTTTGGGAACATTAATTGGAAAAGACATGCAGATCAGCTCATGCCAAGGTTCACAGGGAATTTTGAAGACCCTTCAGGTGGGGGTGGTGCAACTAGTGATATCCATCCTTATAATGAAGGGATAGCAGCACCTGCAGGAGACCGGGAGGCAGAGCAAGGGGCAGTAGAGGGTAATGGGGATACAGTTAACCCTATGGACTCTACAAGGAGTAATTCAGAAGAATGTTTCCCAGAAGTAACAGGTCAGGACTCCCAGTTGAGAAAAACAGGAAGAGTCATACGACCGCCTGATAGACTTAACATGTAGGGATAGAGTTTATTTAAAAGAGGAGGAATGTTGGGATTGAGTACTACAGATGTGGGAGGTAGCATGTTTGGAGCAGATGCTCTTTTGTTTATGATCTTGTTAATAATATTTCATGTACCTGATAATTGTTTTGTTGTTGTTGTTATTGGCTGAGAATAAAACCATGTGGACGAAGATATTCCTCTTTATTTGTACCCCATCATTGAAGTATCATACACACCCGTCACCAAGAAAGGTAATTAGAATCTTGCTGTTCTCAAAGTTGTCACACTTAAAACAACTCCCTCCTCCATCGAAAACTTAAGATCTCACGAGCACTGCGTCTACACTGACGGCCCAGTCCAATCTTCTCCTGGACGGACTGCAGCAGAATGTAGGTTTTACAGAAATAATATTTGCACACAGACTATCAGTGTTAGGGTTAAACAACGGGCTGACCTCCTCATAAGCAGAACTAGCGGCACTACAACTAGCTACCAGTACATTAAAAAACATTGGAGGAGGAATAATATTTTGTGACTCAAAGTCTGCTCTTCAAGCAATTGAAAACTTCTGGAAGATCGACAGCAAGAACCTCATACTAGCAATTATAAATGACCTAATTGCTGCACAGAGTAAAGGGTTTCGAATCTTCTTTGTATGGATGCCATCACACATAAATATAACCCATCATAATGACAGACATTGCAGCCAAATTAGCGTGTAAGTGATGAAGTTGAATTTGACCTAGGTATCCCCCATCTCTGCTGTCAAAACTATATTGTTCCAAACTCCCAGGTCTGATAGGAGAGAAATTACTGACTCCCAACGACCTGAAAGCACCTACATAAAAAACTATGATTTGTTCAGATCTGAAACCTATGTTTATGGGCAGCACAAAACGTCCATCAGATTGTGCGACACAAGGGTTGCCAGGATCAGGTTGGGTTACCGTTGCCAGGATCTGGTTGGGTTACCATTCAGACCCAGTGGCTTGAGTCCCTGGAGCTTTGCAATTATTTAATTCACTTTCGTGCCTCTTGAGGATATCCTCATAATACACCCAAAATTTGCCAGTGCAGGCTACTAAACATATGGCCCAGTATGACTAACCATCCTGTGAGATGGGAATTTTTAGTATCACTGCTACCTTATTCACTCTTATGTTCATGATGATATCCTCATAATGCACCCAGAGTTTGCCAGTGCAGACTACTTATCATATGCCTTTGTATGACAAACCATCCTGTGTGATTGGGATTTTAGCACCATATAGCCAGCTTTTTGACACACTGTATTTCCCTTCGTATAATCTAGGGTAGCTGCACAAATGTAGATGTACCTAAATGTGTAAAAAAAAAAATAAAAGCCACTAATACTATGGCCTCGACGAGGACAGGAAGCCGGCGGTTTGTCGAAGGTCCTCCCCCATTTGCCTTGATGATCTTTCCCAGCTGTACTTAGAAAGTTAACAGAGTTTTGGCATTAACGGCATCGGCGGGTAGACGGTTATATGGGTTTATAACCCTGTGGGTGAAAAAAAAACATCTCCTGTTTTCAGTCCTACATTGTGGCTTGTTGAGCTTGAAACCGTTGCTCCTTGTTTGTGTTACATTTGACCTTTTGAAGACGTTTACCGGATTAACATACATGTGGGGGTTTCACTTTTTCCTGACAGCAATTACGTGCAACGTCACCAATGTGCATATGGCAGACGCTTCACAAAGCTGTTGGAATCCAGCAAATACGAGAGCAAGCATACAGGGCCTGGGAGCAGGGTCGAGTAAGAGTCCTTGATGGTCTCCTCTCAGACTGGCTTCACCTGGTCCTGATCCACCTTGGTCGTGGGAAACTCCTCAGTGCAATAGAGGCAATTTAAGAGACCCCTAGGTCTCTTTTTATCAAACGTGTCTTCATCACATTTATAGTTTAGTGATTAATTGGGAATCCGGTGTTGAAGACACCTGAGGGTGAAGGCTTCAGTACGACTAAAGGCAGCATTTAGAAGTGGTTCACTGGAAACACCACATAATACTTTACATTAGTTTATTTACAAACTTAACAACTAATACAATGGGTGCTTGATTTACTCTAGATTGGCGTCAGCAAGGCTATTATCGGATTAGCAAGACTCTTGACGTCTAGCTAATCGATTCCGATCAACTTGTGGACAAAACCTAACTTAACCATTATTGAGAGCCAATCATTAATACGGCATCTTATCTTAAGGTTACCTTGAGATGATTTTGGGGCTTAGAGTCCCCGCGGCCCGGTCCTTGGCCAGGCTTCCTTTTTGTTACACCCCCCTCCCCAGGAAGCAACCCGTAGCAGCTGTCTAACTCCCAGGTACCTATTTACTGCTAGGTAACAGTCACATCAGGGTGAAAGAAACATTTTTGCCCATTTGTCTGCGATTCCAACGGGGATCGAACCCGGAATCTCAGGACTACGAATTCGAAGCGGAGTCCGCTCAGCTGTCAGCCGCCCTGACATACCACCGGCATAGCTAAAGTGCCGTTGTGCTAAGGGTCACAGGAGCTTCTAACAGGATACTCATGTAATAATCATACACAATAAATCAACAATGACATTGTCAATGGGACAAGCAATAATCATGCACAATAATTATGTCACACAATAACTAAATGTGTGGTGCATGTGAAGCTCTCATTCACAGACGAGTGTAATGTGATACCACACAGATAAACACATAACACCCACAGGTATCTTGGTCTACACCTTTACCTGTGTCAGGTGTGGAGAAGGTGAGAACTGTGGTAGACCACCCAGATCAACACAGAGACAGACACTTAATAAAGGAAAAAGATCTTGTACTAACAGGTCTGGCTAGCCCTCACCATCCACTCACACGTGGTTATTCCTGCAAGCATCCTCGTAGGTGGCCCGAGGTGGCCGTGAGAGCCCCGGATGACCGGCTCTCCCAACACCACCGTACTTGACCCCCCCCCCCACCCGTGTTGTATAGACACACAGCACAGGGGTCGTGCTGTGTGTCTATACTGACCGCAGGTGGTGTCTTCCGTACACATACGCGCAGATAAAGACAAAGACGCCCAAAAAATCGCACTGGCGCATGAGGTGAGGGTGGACAGGCGATGACGTCACGTGGGACAGTGAGGGTGGCGGCTGGCGGCTAAGCGCACGTTCGGGACTTTGAGTGGCGGTGGCGGCGTCTTAGTTTAGTTAACTTATTATGCACCCGCTGCCCATCTTGTGGGCGGTAGTGGTAAGGGTTACAGAGGCACATAATGGGCTCAGGGACTGAACTCCACAACTCATTAAACTAAGCAAGTTACAATCTTGATGAGCTAGTTACAAAATTCAATACACATCGTCACATCAACAATGGGCTCAACACTGACCACAAGTACAGTTTCTAAATTAATTAAGCAACTGACATCTGGAGAGCTAGTGTCACAATTGATATGTTTGTCCTGCAAACCGCCCCCCATCCAGTGGGCAGCGGTGGCTAGGTTACAATCACTCAGTCAGGCTAAGCATTATTACAAAATGCTATATATTAAAGTCACACACCTATATATATATAAATCACACTCCTATATATTACAATCACACAGCTACATGAAAGACACACAAAGTACTTAGGCAGAGACGCTTTCCTTAGTTCACTCTCGGTCACTGAGTCACTCAGAGATGATCTCACACCAGAGGTTACCTGATACTTGTCTGTTTCGCTTCTGGTGATTCACAGACTTCTCTCACTTTAGAAGGCTTACAAAATAATATAGTCACAGTTGCGATTCTAGGCGAGCGCTGGAATATTGAATGAGGCGCAGAGAATTACTTGACGGTAAAGAACGAACGGTGTGTTCTTGTCTATTGGCTGATAGATAGAAGGACACGTCAAAGTTCTTCACAAGAATGCCGGTGCAAGGTTACTAAAGCTTCCATGGGCATAACCACCAGGCCTACAAACTAACCAATGGCGTCGCAGCACAGGTGTCTGATCCAATGATATTGACGCCTACATGATGGGTAGAAGAGTAACGTCATTAGTTGTGACAGTTCTCCCTCGTGACGCCTCGCTGGCGTCCCCTCTTCCACCACCGTGACGCCTCACTGGCGTCCCCTCTTCCACCACCGTGACGCCTCGCTGGCGTCCCCTCTTCCACCACCATGACGCCTCACTGGCGTCCCCTCTTCCACCACCATCACGCCTCACTGGCGTCCCCTCTTCCACCGCCATGACGCCTCACTGGCGTCCCCTCTTCCACCGCCGTGACGCCTCGCTGGCGTCCCCTCTTCCACCACCATCACGCCTCACTGGCGTCCCCTCTTCCACCGCCATGACGCCTCACTGGCGTCCCCTCTTTCACCGCCGTGACGCCTCGCTGGCGTCCCCTCTTCCACCACCGTGACGCCTCACTGGCGTCCCCTCTTCCACCACCGTGACGCCTCACTGGCGTCCCCTCTTCCACCGCCGTGACGCCTCACTGGCGTCCCCTCTTCCACCGCCGTGATGCCTCGCTGGCGTCCCCTCTTCCACCGCCGTGACGCCTCGCTGGGGTCCCCTCTTCCACCGCCATGACGCCTCACTGGCGTCCCCTCTTCCACCGCCGTGACGCCTCGCTGGCGTCCCCTCTTCCACCACCATCACGCCTCACTGGAGTCCCCTCTTCCACCACCGTCACGCCTCACTGGCGTCCCCTCTTCCACCACCATCACGCCTCACTGGAGTCCCCTCTTCCACCACCGTGACGCCTCACTGGCGTCCCCTCTTCCACCACCATCACGCCTCACTGGCGTCCCCTCTTCCACCGCCGTGACGCCTCACTGGCGTCCCCTCTTCCACCGCCGTGACGCCTCGCTGGCGTCCCCTCTTCCACCACCATCACGCCTCACTGGAGTCCCCTCTTCCACCACCGTCACGCCTCACTGGCGTCCCCTCTTCCACCGCCATGACGCCTCACTGGCGTCCCCTCTTCCACCGCCGTGACGCCTCGCTGGCGTCCCCTCTTCCACCACCATCACGCCTCACTGGCGTCCCCTCTTCCACCGCCATGACGCCTCACTGGCGTCCCCTCTTTCACCGCCGTGACGCCTCGCTGGCGTCCCCTCTTCCACCACCGTGACGCCTCACTGGCGTCCCCTCTTCCACCACCGTGACGCCTCACTGGCGTCCCCTCTTCCACCGCCGTGACGCCTCACTGGCGTCCCCTCTTCCACCGCCGTGATGCCTCGCTGGCGTCCCCTCTTCCACCGCCGTGACGCCTCGCTGGGGTCCCCTCTTCCACCGCCATGACGCCTCACTGGCGTCCCCTCTTCCACCGCCGTGACGCCTCGCTGGCGTCCCCTCTTCCACCACCATCACGCCTCACTGGAGTCCCCTCTTCCACCACCGTCACGCCTCACTGGCGTCCCCTCTTCCACCGCCATGACGCCTCACTGGCGTCCCCTCTTCCACCGCCGTGACGCCTCGCTGGCGTCCCCTCTTCCACCACCATCACGCCTCACTGGAGTCCCCTCTTCCACCACCGTCACGCCTCACTGGAGTCCCCTCTTCCACCACCGTCACGCCTCACTGGAGTCCCCTCTTCCACCACCGTCACGCCTCACTGGGGTCCCCTCTTCCACCACCGTCACGCCTCACTGGCGTCCCCTCTTCCACCGCCTAGCACCACCTGCCACCCTCTGATCCTCGACGCTATTACATAAATACTTAATCCCATTATCTAATTTCTTCCTAGGCATACGGCGGCCTCCGCATGGTCCATGTATTCCTGGGCATGTGGGCATTCCAAGGACACCCGAGATGACAGTCTTCCATCAAGGGGTAAAAGAGATAAGCCTTGTGCACTGCTTGGTGCACTGTGCACTGCTTGGTGCACTGTGCACTGCTTGGTGCACTGTGCACTGCTTGGTGCACTGTGCACTGCAATATGCCATTCAAGTCAGCTGTGGGGAAAATCTTGAGAAACCATTCTCTCACATTCCTCCAAATTGATCAGAATTTTAAACATTTCAATGAGATCTGCCCTATCAAGCCTGGTTTACAATGTTGTTAGTCCTGTTGCCCTCAACCGTTCTTGATACGTGAGGTGACTTAGCTCTGTAATGATTTTTCTTGCCTGGTATTGCACTTTCTCCAGAGCAGCTATATCCTTCTGAAGATGAGGTCTCTATGCTTGGATACAGTAATCCAAATGGGGGCGCACCAGAGTATCAATACAACTGAATCGCTACATCCTTTACCATAAAGTCAAAGGTACACCCCAGCAAACACAAATCATCTAGAAAACGTTTGTCTATCTCTTCCCATAGGCGTGGGAATGATTTGCATTGAGAATGGTGCAGGAGAGCCTTTGAGAAACTTTTAATCAAAAAATCCAAACACAAAGGTTTTATAATAAATTGTTTTTCTACAACTTTTTGGTTCCTAATGTATTACAAATAGTTTTTACATGTTTAAATATAAAATTTATGGTGTTTTTTTTGTAAAATTCATTAATAAATTGTGAATGATATATATTGGCTGAGTGAAACGTTCAAAATCCATTTTGTTATAATATGATCAGAAAAAAGTAGTTTTCCAAATTTTCTAAAAATCGCTCTTTTTAACACAATTTGACTCCTTATGCATTCCACTAAACACTAATATCATGTTTAAATATATAATTTATGTATTATTCCCTAAGATAATTTATATAAATTATAAAAGTTGCTGGAAAGTGGTGTGAAAGAATCTGAAAACGTTTTGTTGTCTTATATTGGCGTGTTCTTATTAACTAGAGTGAGTAAGAGTGAGCGAGAGTGGGTAAGAGTGAGTAAGAGTGACTGAAGGTGAGTGAGAGTGCCAGAGAGTGTGTAAGTGTGAGTAAGAGTGAGTATAAGTAAGAGTGACTGAGAGTGAGTAAGAGTGACAGAGTGAGTAAGAGTGAGAGTAAGGGTGACAGAATGAGTAAGAGTGAGAGTAAAAGTGATTGAGAGTAAGAGTGATTGAGAGTAAGAGTGATTGAGAGTTAGTGAGAGTAAGAGTGATTGAGAGTAAGAGTGATTGAGAGTAAGAGTGATTGAGAGTAAGAGTGATTGAGAGTAAGAGTAATTGGGAGTAGGAGTGATTGAGAGTAAGAGTGATTGGGAGTAAGAGTGATTGGGAGTAGGAGTAAGAGTGAGAGTAGGAGTAAGAATGAGAATAAGAGTGATTGTGAGTAAGAGTGAGTAAGAGTAAGAATGAGAGTAAGAGTGATTGAGAGAAAGAGTGATTGAGAGTAAGAGTGATTGAGAGTAAGAGTGATTGGGAGTAAGAGTGATTGGGAGTAAGAGTAAGAGTGAGAGTAAGAGTAGGAATGAGAATAAGAGTGATTGAGAGTAAGAGTGATTGGGAGTAAGAGTAAGAGTAAGAATGAGAGTAGGAGTGATTGAGAGTAGGAGTGATTGGGAGTAGGAGTGATTGGGAGTAAGAGTGATTAAGAGTAAGAGTAATTGAGAGTAAGAGTATTAGAGTAAGAGTGAGAGAGTGAGTATGAATGGGTAAGGGTGACTGAGAGTGAGTAAGAGTGACAGAGTAAGAATGACAGAGTAAGAGTGACAGAGAGTAAGAGTGACAGAGTAAGAGTGACAGAGAGTAAGAGTGACAGAGAGTAAGAGTGACAGAGAGTAAGAGTGACAGAGTAAGAGTGAGTATGAGAGTGAGTAAGGATGACTGAGAGTAAGAGTGAGTAATAGTGCATAAGAGTGATTGAGAGTTAGAGTGAGAGTAAGAGTGATTGAGAGTTAGTGAGAGTAAGAGTGATTGAGAGTAAGAGTGATTGAGAGTAAGAGTGATTGAGAGTAAGAGTGATTGGGAGTAAGAGTGATTGAGAGTAAGAGTGATTGGGAGTAAGAGTGATTGGGAGTAGGAGTAAGAATGAGAATAAGAGTGATTGAGAGTAAGAGTAAGAATGAGAGTAAGAGTGATTGAGAGTAGGAGTGATTGAGAGTAAGAGTGATTGAGAGTAAGAGTGATTGGGAGTAAGAGTGATTGGGAGTAAGAGTAAGAGTGAGAGTAAGAGTAAGAATGAGAATAAGAGTGATTGAGAGTAAGAGTGATTGGGAGTAAGAGTAAGAATGAGAGTAGGAGTGATTGAGAGTAAGAGTAATTGAGAGTAAGAGTATGAGAGTAAGAGTGAGAGAGTGAGTATGAATGGGTAAGGGTGACTGAGAGTGTGTAAGAATGACAGAGCAAGAGTGACAGAGAGTAAGAGTGACAGAGTAAGAGTGACAGAGAGTAAGAGTGACAGAGAGTAGGAGTGACAGAGAGTAAGAGTGACAGAGAGTAAGAGTGACAGAGTAAGAGTGACAGAGAGTAAGAGTGACAGAGAGTAAGAGTGAGAGAGAGAGTAAGAGTGACAGAGAGTAAGAGTGACAGAGTAAGAGTGAGTATGAGAGTGAGTATGGATGACTGAGAGTAAGAGTGAGTAATAGTGCGTAAGAGTGATTGAGAGTAAGAGTGAGTAATAGTGTGTAAGAGTGATTGAGAGTAAGAGTGAGTAATAGTGCGTAAGAGTGATTGAGAGTGAGAGTGATTATGAGAGAGTTAAGAGTGTGAGGTGTGAGAGGGTAGCAGGCCAGCAAAGCAGGATGTGTGGTCACAGATAGGTCTAAGCCTAGGCCTCGTGATCTCTAATGTTGGTTTTTATATATATGTTGGATTTTTGGTCCTGTTTCAAATTATAATTATTTAGCAGGAATGTAATAAGATATTGCACAGTATTAATGTGACAATAATATATGCATTATTTCCTTGATAATCAAACTTGTTGTTCAAAGATAATATACAATCTTTGAAGGAAACATTTTGAGAGCGCGAGCTGGCAACACTAGGCTGGTCGTGAGAGAGACATATGGTTAGTTGTGCTCAGACCTTCAGTGGTGAAGGGTGTGTCCCAGCTGGCCGCCACCAGCCGCCACGCACCGCCACCCACCACCAGCCGCCACCCGCCACCACCCACCACCCACCACCAGCCGCCACCCACCACCAGCCGCCACCCGCCACCAGCCACCGCCACCCACCACCCACCGCCACCACCCACCACCAGCCGCCACCCGCCACCACCCACCACCAGCCACCACCCGCCAGCACCCACCACCCACCGCAACCCGCCACCACCCACCATCACCCACCACCACCCGCCACCACCCACCACCAGCCGCCACCCGCCACCACCCACCACCAGCCGCCACCACCCACCACCCACCACCCGCCACCACCCACCACCGGCCACCACCCGCCACCACCCACCACCAGCCGCCACCACCCACCACCAGCCGCCACCCGCCACCCGCCACCACCCGCCACCCACCCACCACCAGCCGCCACCCACCACCAGTCGCCACCCACTACCAGCCGCCACCCGCCACCACCCACCACCAGCCGCCACCCACCACCAGCTGCCACCCGCTACCACCCACCACCCACCACCAGCCGCCACCCGCCCCCAGCCGCCACCCACCACCAGCCGCCACCACCACCACCCACCACCAGCCGCCACCACCACCACCCACTACCAGCCGCCACCCGCCACCACCCACCAGCAGCCGCCACCCACCACAAGCCGCCACCCGCCACCACCCACCACCAGCCGCCACCCGCCACCACCACCAGCCGCCACCCACCACAAGCCACCACCCGCCACCACCCACCACCAGCCGCCACCCACCACAAGCTGCCACCCGCCACCACCAGCCGCCACCCGCCACCACCCACCACCAGCCGCCACCCACCACCAGCCGCCACCCGCCACCCGCCACCACCCGCCACCACCCACCACCAGCCGCCACCCACCACCAGTCGCCACCCGCCACCACCACCAGCCGCCACCCGCCGCCACCAGCCGCGACCACCAACCACCACCAGCCGCCACCCGCCACCACCACCCGCCACCACCAGCCGCCACCGCCAGCACCCACCACCAGCCGCCACCACCAACCACCACCAGCCGCCACCCGCCACCTCCACCCGCCACCACCACCCGCCACCGCCAGCACCCACCACCAGCCGCCACCACCCACCACCACCAGCCGCCACCCGCCACCACCAGCCGCCACCGCCACCACCCACCACCATCAGCCGCCACCCACCACCCGCCACTACCACAGCCGCCACCACCACCCACCACCACCACCACCACCCGTCATCACCGCCGCCACCGCCACCACCCACCACAGCCGCCGCCACCACCACCCACCACCACCGCCACCACACATCATCGCCGCCACCACCAGCCGCCACCGCCCACCACCAGCCACCATCACCGCCACCAGACGCCACCACCACCACCACCAGCCGCCATCACCGCCACCACCACCGCCACCAGCCGCCACCACCCATCACAGCCGGCGCCGCCCGCCACCGCCCGCCACCACACATCACCGCCGCCACCACCAGCCGCCACCGCCCACCACCAGCCACCATCACCGCCACCAGACGCCACCACCACCACCACCAGCCGCCATCACCGCCACCACCACCGCCACCAGCCGCCACCACCCATCACAGCCGCCGCCGCCCGCCACTGCCCGCCACCGCCCACGACCACCCACCACTACCGCCCGCCACCACCGCCGCCACTGTCCGCCACCGCCAGACACAGCCGCCAGTGTCCACCACCGCCGCCACTGTCCGCCACCGCCACCACTGTCTGCCCGCCGCCACTGTCCGCCACCGCCACTACTGTCCGCCCGCTGCCACTGTCCACCCGCCGACACTGTCCACCCGCCGCCACTGTCCGCCACCACTACCACTGTCCGCCCGCCTCCAGTGTCCGCCACCGCCGCCACTGTCCGCCACCGCCACCACTGTCCGCCCGCCGCCAGTGTCCGCCACCTCCGCTACTGTCCGCCACCGCCACCACTGTCCGCCCGCTGCCACTGTCCGCCACTACTGTCTGCCCGCTGCCACTGTCCACCCGCCGCCACTGTCCGCCACCACTACCACTGTCCGCCACCGCCACCACTGTCCGCCATCACCACCACTGTCCGCCACCGCCACCACTCTCTGCCACCGCTACCACTGTCCGCCACCGCCACCACTGTCCGCCCGCCGCCACTGTCCACCACCGCCGCCACTGTCCGCCCGCCGCCACTATCCGCCACCGCCACCACTGTCCGCCCACCGCCACTGTCCGCCTGCCGCCACTGTCCACCACAGCCGCCACTGTCCGCCACAGCCGCCACTGTCCGTCCGCCGCCACTGTCCGCCCGCCGCCACTGTCCACACCGCCGCCACTGTCCGCCACAGCCGCCACTATCCACCACCGCCGCCACTCTCCGCCACCGCCGCTACTGTCCGCCACCGCCGCCACTCTCCGCCGTACAGCCTCCCCTCTCTCCGTTAGTAAATAATTATAATTGTTAGTAAATAATAAAAGAAATATAAACTATTAGATTTTTTTACCCTTAAATTGGTTTTAATATTTAAATTGAAAATAATAATATAATATAAAATAAAATATAATAAAAATAATAATATAATATAAAATAATATAATTTAATTTCAAGAAAATTAACTTTAAACACAAAGATGTGAAAAGGGTTCAGATTATAGGCTCAAACCTTTCACAAGAGATTCATATTGGTATATGAATGGATTATGAATGACTCATGTTAGGATTGTAAAGTTGCCACAACATCTCAAGTTAGTGTTAGATACGAAGGTTTTGGTTATAAGTTGTGGAAACCTATTTAAGTCCACACACAATATCGTATCTGATACGAAAAAACAAACGTTTCCAATCCTTTCAAATACTTTCCAGATATGTTGTGGCAACCTAAAATTGTTTGCTGGGACTTGATTATTCAAAGTGTTTGGTTAGCTCTTTTTTACTGATGCTGCTACCTGCTGTGCAACTTTCATTGAGTTGGGGGGGGGTATTTAGGTCCTTTCTTCATCAATCTGCTGTAATGTAATTTTATTAATTTGCCAGTCTTCTGGCCATTTATGGAGTTCATGTAGATCTCTTTGTAAGGCTTCAGCATCATTATCATTTCTATATTACAGATGTATATGACAAAGAGGGTTGGCCCGAAAAATGGACTCCTGTGGTACCACTTACCACATTTCTCCAATCATATTCATTACCATACAACCCTACGCTTTGTTTTAACGATTCTAGTATTCTCTTATTTATTCCTTTTGCTTGTACTTTCTTTGCCAGTCTTTCATGTGACACCTTACCAAAGGCTTTAGCAAAATCCTTCTACTGTATACTACATCAACCGAAAGTCCGAAACTACAACAAAACAACATCAACCGGAAGTCCGAAACTACAACAATACTACATAAACCAAAATATGTGACATGAGTCCTTAAGGTAAAGAACAGTAATTGTGTTACTCACAAATATCTCACGGGGTAACTTGTGTGGGGGCTCTCCCAGGGTAACTTGCATGAGGGCTCTCCCAGAGTAACTTGTGTGAGGGCTCTCCCAGACAAACTTGTGTGAGGGCTCTCCCAGGGTAACTTGTGTGAGGGCTCTCCCAGGGTAACTTGTGTGAGGGCTCTCCCAGGGTAACTTGTGTGAGGACTCTCCCAGGGTAACTTGTGTGAAGGCTCTCCCAGGGTAACTTGTGTGAGGACTCTCCTAGGGTAACTTGTGTGAGGGCTCTTCCAGGGTAACTTGTGTGAGGGCTCTTCCAGGGTAACTTGTTTGAGGGCTCTCCCAGGGAAACTTGTGTGAGGGCTCTCCCATGGAAACTTGTGAGGACCCTCCCAGGGTAACTTGTGTGAGGGCCCTCCCAGAGTAACATGTGTAAGGGCTCTCCCAGGGTAACTTGTGGAGGGCCCTCCCAGGGTAACCTGTGTGACGGCTTTCCCAGGGTAACTTGTGTGAGGGCCCTCCCAGAGTAACTTGTGTAAGTGCTCTCCCAGGGTAACTTGTGTTAGGGCCCTGTGGGAAATTTTTACCCACCATATCTAATAATCATCTAATAAATGTATAATTTCTATATCATTTCTATATCATATCAAAATCATATCTAAATCATATCAGAATCATATTAGAATCATTATAGATCCATCAAACAGCTTGATCCTAGATGACAATGTCACTATGATCATGTACGCTACAGGGCCCTATTGATGCCTATGTGACTTTGTGCATGATCTCTCAAGGATCCAGAAGCTTCCAGAAGGATTCGTTAATTATTAAACTATTGGAACATTGATTCAATATCCGGTATGGATAAAATCGAATCCTTAATAAGATTCGGTGGTACTATCAAGTACTACTTATAATACAATACAATACAATACAATACAATTTTATTTAGGTAAGGTACATACATACAATAAATATTTACAAGGATTGTTTAACTTATAGGTATAGCTAGTACATACAATGCCTAAAGCCTCTATTACGCAAAGCGTTTCGGGCATGATAAACTTAAATGACAAGCTTAATACTAATTGAACATAATGAGTAGAATGAAAACAAGAAATGAAAACATAGATGAAAAAGCAGCACAAATACAATTATGTCGACAAACAGCGCTCTTTAAAGAAAATAACAGACATTGGTTGACAAAAGAAGGGTAAGGTAGGTTACAGGGAATTTATTAGGTATAGCTTCGCTTTTAACTTAAACTGGTTGAGAGAGGTACAGTCTTTAACATGGTTGGGAAGGTCATTCCACATTCTGGGCCCCTTGATTTGTAGAGCATTTCTAGTTTGATTAAGTCGTACTCTAGGAATATCAAAACTGTATTTATTTCTGGTGTGATGCTCATGGGTTCTGATACAACCTTCTATGAAGCTTTTGAGATCAGGATTGGCATTATAGTTTAGCGTTTTATATATGTATAATACACATGAGAGAATGTGCAGTGACTTAATGTCTAACATATTCAGAGATTTAAGTAGGGGTACCGAGTGATGTCTGGGGCCAGAAATGGATATTGTCCTAATAGCAGCTTTGTGTTGAGTAATTAGAGGACGTAAGTGATTTTGGGTAGTAGAGCCCCAAGCACAAATACCATAGTTGAGATATGGATAGATAAGGGAGTAATAGAGAGTCACCAGGGCAGGGCGAGGTACATAATATCTGATCTTAGAAAGAATGCCCACAGTTTTTGAAACTTTTTTTGATATGTTTAGAATGTGTCCCTGGAAATTAAGCTTGTGGTCAATGAGAATGCCAAGGAATTTGCCATCTAATTTGTTACAAATTTGGGTATTGTTTATTTTGAGATTTATTTGATTAGAGGATTTATTGCCAAACAGAATATAAAAGGTTTTGTCAATGTTAAGGGTGAGTTTGTTGGCAGTTAGCCACAGATGGACTTTATTTAGCTCAGTATTTACTGTGGCATTTAGAGCAAGGGGATCAGGGCTGGAGTAAATGAAGGTTGTGTCGTCAGCAAATAGAATAGGTTTGAGGTGTTGGGAGGCATTTGGAAGGTCATTAATGTAGATGAGAAAGAGGAGAGGGCCAAGTATGCTGCCCTGGGGAACACCAATGTTGATGGGTAGGGTGGGAGAAATTGTATTATTCACAGAAACATATTGGAGCCTGTCAGTAAGGTAGGATTTGAGGTATTGTAGGGATCTATAATCTTTATATCCTATATCTAATTATATTATAATCACATCTTATCTCAATCATAAGTCTATACTGTAAAAATAATCAATCAATATTCATAGAAGGCTACCGTGCTCAGGGAGCATGGGGGGGGGGGCGATGGCAGGGAGAGGAGTGCCCAACACACCCCGCGGCACTACCCGTTTGTTGACAAAACAGTGAACTGTGACGGATCCTTAGCGAACATTATTTGGCTTAGGACACCTTATCTAGTTATCTTTAGAACTGGGGGAGTACCTGGACAATATCTACAAGGAAAATCCCTAAAACATTTATATTTATAAGTGTAGAGTGGAGCACACAGTGACTTGGCTCCACCTCCACCATCAACTATCATTCTTCTGCAACACAGTTAAAATAAATTAAAGTAGCAGCGCCACTAGTACATCATACAGCAACGCTGTGAAATAAAATATCGTGCCTATACTCGCAACAAGAGAGTTAATCAGTCTGGCAAACTTGTCAGACAGGCACCCGGCTTCAGATAAGTATATTGAAGGTTATTACAGTAGCGTATTAATTGGCCAATTGTATGCTTGTATAACTTTAATATTCTATAAATCTGTCTGTTGGTTAAAAAGCGTGTCAACGCCTCATTTTTCAGTAAGTTTATTAAAATTGTAGTGTAGCTGTGAATCTTTATCCAAGCACTAGACCTCATGAGCTTCCATTTTGTCAGAAAAGATTCAACTGCAATAAGTAAATAAAACCTCATAAGTGTTTGTGGTGTTGGAAGAGATTCAGTCAAGCTGACTGTACCTTATTCATATAAATGCATTGCATATATACTTGAATATATAAATTAAGTTAACAATTGCTTGCTTGGTTATTTTTTAAGTTATCATATAAGTTCATTTAATTGAATATAATTTTGTACTTGGTAACAGTACATTTAAAGTCATTTATTATACTTTTACAATTTAATTTGTTGTTTATAGTATAAGAATATATTGGCTATTAATAGTTATGGTGCTAGGCTAGACTATGTACATGTTTAAATCCCTGATTTAAACAGAGCCAGTGTTCAGTCATATAACTGAATTTATTAAATCTTATCCTTGAATAAAATACAAGCTGATGTGAAATCCCTGTCTACAGGTGGACTGGAACTTCTATCAACTAATTCATTCACCCCACCTGTCCCTTTCAGCCAACAATCTGTCATTAGGAAAAGAGGAGCTAGGATTTACAACCCTAGCTAGAGATTTTAGTTGAATTAATTTGCAGACAGTAATTGTTTAATTTAGTTCAGTACAAGTCTCTGGTAGTCTCCTCTTATATCAATCGCAGCAGGTTTTTCCCACATTTTTGGTCCTTTGAACCGGATAATAATTCTTAAACCTAGATAGTCTAGAAACTAGATTATATTTCAATGACAAATACATAAGAAACTTCTTGATTTTGCATTGGAATAATTTTTACATATTCTAGCCTAACCTTGCTAACAGCCAATATTTATCATAGCTATATATCTAAGTAAACAAATTGTTTGCAGTGGCTTAAGCCACCTTATCCATTAACTAGTAAGCATTCATAGCATACTAATACTGTTCTGTGTAAAGAAACCACAGTACTTAAGTATATCAGTGTCACAGACACTGAACTGCATCTTTATTTAATCATAAATACCAATTATCTACCTCATTGTGGTAACATTACATGCATATTTAAGTGTATTATCTAGCATTATCACTAATCAACTGATTTTCAAAGCTGTTCATTACATAATATTCCTTAAAAAAGTGTTTTTATCACTGTAAGAGCATTTCATTACAATCTGACCATAATCAACTGTATCAAACCCTATTACAGGTAAAACCAGTAGGCATTCTACTGTATTTTATCAAACAACTATTAGGGTAACAGATTTTGTAATAACTTTTGTAATCCAGATTCCAAGGAGGAAATGAAGGACGATCTTTGGAATCATTACCTAAGTAGACAGGAAAGCTCATTTATCAAAACACATTAATATCATACATATTTATCAGAAAAAAGAAAATATCTCGGAATCCCCGAAACTCGGAAAAGGTCAAAATGGCTGACAGTATTCCACCAGCAGCTGAAACAGGAAATAGGAGGACACTTAATGGTCTACAAAATCACCTAACTCAACTGATTGACAAATGTCAAAAGTTGACTAGACAACCATCTCCTGATTTAATAATTCTGAATACCAGAGTAAAATCAGCTGCTGATAAGTATGAACAAATCAAAGGTCATGCAGAGATTTATCTAACAGAAATGGCTAATGCAGATTTAACCCGAAGGGAACTTCAGGAAATCGTCGCTGAAATGACAATGTATGAAGATAAAATCCAAGATCAACTTGATCCTTTAATCAAACAAATATCTCAAGCAGGAACCCAATTCAATGTGAGCTCATCCACTCAGCAGAGCAATGCAACTATCACACATATAGCCGCAGAGCTCCCAAAGGTATATTTACCATATTTTGAGGGCAAGGATGAAGACGATTGGGATACCTTCTGGAGAGCCTTTGATTCTATAATAAACTCCAAGACTTCTCTCAAAAAAGCGACGAAGTTTCAATATTTGCAAGGTCAGTTACGGGGAGAGGCAAGGCAGGTCATTGCTAATTTGTCATTAACAGATGATGATTACGACCATGCCTTACAGTTGCTACAAGATAACTACAGTGATAAGGAGACTGCTATTGCCCGTCTTTCATACAAATTATTTGATTTACCCTCTCCAAATAAAAGTTATGAGTCACTACAATCATTTCGATTGTCTATAGAATCAATCATCAAAGCCCTCAGTACAAAAGTACCTGTAGGAAATGCAGAGTGGCTTACAAAGTTAATCATTCAAAGGAAATTTCCTAATGAGGTCATAGACAGCCTATGCACTCATTATAACACCAACATCTTATCTCAAAGCCAAATCTTTGATGGACTTCGTGCTTACGTACAAAAATTACGAAGCCGAGGAAAACTTAGATCACAAGAAAAAATCACTAAAGGTGAATCCACGGACACAAACAAAAATGTCCAAAATGGCAGTCAAAAATCAAGGCAACAAAACTCCTCTTCTGCAAAGTGGAAACAGAGTAATGTTGGCTCATATGCTATATCCCCCACAGTTAACAGAACTGTAGGAAATCAAGCTCCCAAAACAGATAAGACAAAAGGAGCTGCAAGTGCCCCAAAATGTTTATTCTGTCAAGAAGCACATAACATTTATCAATGCACAGTTTATGAAGGCCGTGCCAGTCGAATCGATCGACTGAAATCTTTGAACAGATGCATCCGTTGTCTACGGAAGCACGATACAAGGGAGTGTAACATTCAATTGCAGAACTGCCAATATTGTCATAAAAGTGTACATCACTCAGCACTCTGTGGTGATATTAACACTCAATCCAGATAACAGACTTCCAATAATCAACCTGCATCTCAGGCAAAGCCCAAAGGTGATAATACCACCACAGCCATACAATTCTGTACCGTAATGAGTAATGTCAACGACTTAGATACAGAAATTGTTACAACAACCATATTGCCTACTGCGCAGTTAGAACCATGCAATCAAGGAATTTGTATTCAAACTAGAGGCTTTTTTGATCAAGGGTCACAGAAAACCTTTATCAGTAAAAAGATGGCAGAAGATTTACAACTTAAATCTTCAAAGCAAGTATCTACATCCATATCAGGGTTTTTTACCAATTCAGGTCATAGAACCTTTCCAGTAGTAAAACTCAATGTCTGTCTAGGTACATCCCAAAGGACAGTAGAAGCCATAGTAGTTGATAAAATTCCTACTGAAATGGAAGTGACTGGTCTGGAAGCCACAATTAAATTCCTAAAAGAAAAAGGAATACAATTAGCAGATCCTCTGCTTGATTCTGACTACATAGGGGATATCCAAATCCTGATTGGAGCTGACTACTATCATCGATTCATTCTGGGATCAGAAGAATCTATGGGTATGAATATACTCAAATCAGCAGGAGGCATATTGATGACCGGACCTATACTAGATCTTGAACCTTCAACTCCTGAAAAATCACATCATACAGAAACTGTAATAGTGGCGTGACTAGGCAAAGAACAGTCACCACTTAAAATCCCCAACATGATTGATGATGGATTGGAATCTGTACATCAATTGTGGGAACTTGATGCCATTGGAATAATTCCTGAGCAACCCAAGTCCTGATGATGTCTGTGCATACAATCAATACTTAGAAACTGTACAGTACCATGATGGACAGTACTGGGTAAGGCTACCTTGGAAAATCAACCATAAAATCTTACCTACCAATTATCACATGGCTTACAGTCAATTTAAATCTCAATTAGCAAAGCTAAGAAAAAGCCCTGAGCATTTAAAACTCTATCATGAGATTATAGCTCAACAATTAAAGAATAAATTCATCGAAGTCGTGAAACACGACAATAAGCAAGAAGGCCATTTTTTACCACACATAGCTGTAATGAGAGAATCCAAAATGACTCCTTTATGGATAGTTTTTAATTGTAGCTCTAAATCCGGACCCCAAGGAACCAGTCTAAATGATTGTTTGCAAACAGGTCCAAGTCTAACTCAGAAATTGTATGACATACTGTTGAAGTTTAGACTTAACAAATATGGGTATTCAGCAGATATAAGTAAGGCCTTTCTAAGAGTCGGCTTACAGGAAGAAGATAGA
The DNA here is from genome assembly GCF_040958095.1 of Procambarus clarkii. NCBI lineage: Eukaryota > Metazoa > Arthropoda > Malacostraca > Decapoda > Cambaridae > Procambarus > Procambarus clarkii. The sequence continues at coordinate 32,571,385 of NC_091190.1, read as the reverse complement.
GACTTCACTAAGTTTCTATGGGTAGAGAACCCAGAAGATATCAATAGTCCTATAGTGACCTACAGATTCTCATCAGTTCTTTTTGGCGCGACAAGCAGTCCATTTCTATTGCAAGCAACTCTAGATACTCATCTGAAGAAATCATCAAGTCCCTGTAAGACTGAAATCAGTCAGAATCTATATGTAGATCATTTTCAAGGGACAGTTAACAGTACTACTGAACTGTTACAATTATATCAAGAGGCCAACAAGGAGCTACAAGGTGCCAACATGCCACTACAATCTTAGGCCTCTAATAATGCAACATTGAATAATCAAATAGCAAGAGATTACCCTGAATATCACGTACCAGAATCACATAAGGTGTTAGGTATGAAATGGGATTTAATCTCGGACACGTTCTCGATCAAATCCGTGCCAGTAAATTATTGCATTGCTACAAAAAGGGATTTGCTTTCACAAGTTAGCAAAGTATTTGACCCACTTGGTCTACTAAATCCTTTAACTATCAAGTGGCATTTATTGGTGCAAGAAGCTTGGAAGGCTAAAGTTGGTTGGGATAATCCACTACCAATCCAGTTACAAAAAGCTTGGATGGAAGTGGCTCAAGAACAAACTTTAGTCGAAAAGATAATCTTTCCGAGACACATAGTCGAAGAAAATGATGAAGTATCACTACATGTATTCGCAGACTCGTCAGCCAAAGCTTTTGGAGCTTGTGCTTACTTAGTGACTTCCCATTAATCATATCATATCACCTCTAAGGCCAGAGTTGCTCCATTAAAAAAGAGGACTTTGCCTCAGATGGAACTAACAGCACTGCTAACTGGCACACGCTTAGCAGTGCATATCAAACAAGTCTTGTCTACCATGAACATCAAAGATGTCATTATATGGTCTGACAATGCAACCTGTCCTCTTAAAAAGAACGTCAACATTTGCCGTTTGACTCTACGGCTGTTTTTGGACGTTATTTTGTGTAAAACAACGTCTATTTTCGCTTCCATGGACTATCTCTTGTTATACAATGAAATACCACACTCTTATTATTCTATAACTCACTGACTATGCTCTGATATTTGTTCTTCAAGTAAAAATATATATATTTTTGCCTTAATTAGGCCATAATCCAGAAAATTCCAGCCTATCGCTCTTTATATTTAGGAAAACATCTAATAAATTTGGAAATGAATTTTTCGTTCGCCGACAGTTGCCTGTTACTATTTAACCCTCTATGCTGTAATGTCGCTGGTCATTGTGACTTTCCCAGGATTTATATATGTTTTGTAGTAGCATTATAGTCAGACTACAGTAATTTAACTAATGGGAAACCTCTATAGTTGTCGTAAATTAATAATAATCATTTATCAAATAATAAATTAGCAAACATATGCAACATTTTATGTTACGACTTTTCGGGTAGGCCGTTCTGTTTGTTTACAACCCCAATGGTTCAAAATACACAATACTTTTAATATATAAGTGACTAAGTATGCTCTAATATATGGTCCTCAATGAAAATTATCGTTTTTTTTTTGTTAATTTGTCCATAATGAATAAGATTCCTTACTGTTGATCTTTATATTAAGAAAAACATCTAAACAAATTGGTATTGTGTTTTCGTTCAGATAAAGTTTCCAGATACTATTTCCTAGTTATCAATTAATGTAGGTGGTTATTTTAATTCGCGGCTACCAGGGGCTTTCTCCCATTATACAATATAAATGTACTCACTAACTATTCTCTGGTATCTGTTCTTCAAGTAAAATTACCTATTTTTTTGTTTAATTAGTCCATAATTCATAAAATTCCTTCAGGTCGATCTTTATATTTAGAAAAACATCTAATCAATTTGGAATTTAATTTTTCGTTCACCTACAGTTACCAGCTACTATTTCATTGTTATATTTTATGTCGCTGGTCATTACAATTTTCCAAGAATTTAAACAGCTAAACAGCAAGTAGCATCTTGTTAGAGTACAGGAATTTAACTATGGAGAACCTCGATAGCTGCCGAAAATTATTAATGATTATATATGTAATTTAAAATAATGAATTATATACCATTTCTTATGTTACGTCTTTGGCGGGTAGGCGGTTCTGCGGGTTTACAACCGAATTGTTTAAAAATCTCACTATTTTAAATGTATGAGTCACTAGTATGCTCTGATATATGTTCTGCAATGAAAATAAAGATTGTTTTGTTGTTAATTACTCCATAAATGTGTAATGTGTTAATTCAGTCTAAAATCTTTTTGCAACGTTTATATGCGATTTACGTAGCTGGAAACTACCTAATATTTAAAAATAATAGTTACAACATTCTATTAATATATAATGTTGAAATAAATATCACACAAAGTCTGTATATCTGTTTTTAGATGTCTTATAAATTTTTTTTTTAAATAGTATTAATGATGTTTGTGAATCTTGAGTAAAAATTATGTTATTTATTATTAATCTAATTGTTATTATTTTAAGTAAAAGAATTGCAAGTATTCGCATAACCACGGGATCTCTGTTTGTGTATGAATGCACGGATTTGTTTTTGTTATGAGAGGGACGCCTTAGAAAGCATGGTGTAGGCCACCTGTGGCTCGCATCCGATCCCACGATCGTCGTCGCCCCTAAATCAACACAACAGGTATTTAGTATTTACGATTATAATAAGTAATATTTCTTTTATAATAATATTGCAGCAGGTGGTGTAGTGGTAGGACACTCGCCTGGCGTTCCGCGAGCGCTATGTCATGGGTTCGTATCCTGGCCGGGGAGGATTTACTGGGCGCAAATCCTAAACTGTAGCCTCTGTTTAACGCAACAGTAAAATGTGTACTTGGATGAAAAAACGATTCTTCGCGGCGGGGATCGTATTCCAGGGACCTGCCCGAAACGCTACTCGTACTAGTGGCTGTACAAGAATGTAACAACTCTTGTATATATCTCAGGTTAGGGGCTAGGCATTTACACTCTTAGGTCAGCAAACTAGCTAGAAGGTTAGACTATTAGACTCCACTGGTCAATCGGGGCCCTGCATGACTCAGCTTATCCTAACCTAGCCCAGCTAAAACCATCTTAGCATAGTTCATTCTAGCTGTGCATAGTGCTTGCACAGCCTTGCTTATCCTAGTTTACCTCTTCCTAGCCTACCGTAGCCAAGCCTATCCCAGTATACCCTTACCTAGTCTTGCCTAGCCTAACCCTGCCTTGCTATTAAACATGACCAGTCCTTCCTACCCTAGCCAAGCCCTGACCAGCTAAGCCAAGCCAATCCCTGCCAAGATTTAGCATAGCCTAAGGAGGCCTGGTCGACGACCGGGCCGCGGGGACACTAAGCCCCGGAAGCACCTCAAGGTAGCCTCAAGGTAGGTAGCCTTGTCTTTTTATTAATATATAGAGGGTACCACCTCTGGTTGAGTATGTAGGAACCCTCCACTTATAGGGTTGAGGGTTCCATATATATATATATATATATATATATATATATATATATATATATATATATATATATATATATATATATATATATATATATATATATATATGTCGTACCTAGTAGCCAGAACTCACTTCTCAGCCTACTATTCAAGGCCCGATTTGCCTAATAAGCCAAGTTTTCCTGAATTAATATATTTACTATAATTTTTTTCTTATGACATGATAAAGCTACCCTTTTCACTATGTATGAGGTCAATTTTTTTTTATTGGAGTTAAAATTAACGTAGATATATGACCGAACCTAACCAACCCTACCTAACCTAACCTAACCTATATATATAGGTAAGGTTAGGTTAGGTAGCCAAAAAAAGCTAGGTTAGGTTAGGTTAGGTAGGTTAGGTAGACGAAAAAACATTAATTCATGAAAACTTGGCTTATTAGGCAAATCGGGCCTTGCATAGTAGGCTGAGAAGTGAGTTCTGGCTACTAGGTACGACATATATATATATATATATATATATATATATATATATATATATATATATATATATATATATATATATATATATATATATATATATATATATATATATATATATATATATATATATATATATATATATATATATATATATATGCGGAAAATCCACAGAGAAATATGCAATGAGGTGAACGTTTCGGCTTTGTTAAAGCCTTTGTCAACACCAGACTGACCACGGGATCAGTTAGATCAGTTGCGTTAGGTCAGTCTGGTGTTGACAAAGGCTTTAACAAAGCCGAAACGTTCACCTCATTTCATATTTCTCTGTGGATTTTCCGCATAAAATGATCAGTGTTTTGTGATCGTCAATTGCATATATATATATATATATATATATATATATATATATATATATATATATATATATATATATATATATATATATATATATATATATATATATATATATATATATATATATAATATAAATAATGTGTGTGTAAACATGCCACGTGTGTGTAAATCACAAAAATTAACACTTGATGAAAAATGTGACAGTGTCAGACCACGGAGGAAGAATTGAAACAAGAATTTCCTTAAGTACTTTCATATATTAATACATCTTCAGAAGGAATAATTTTTTATATAAATTAAATTAAAAAAAATCATTCCTCCATGGTCTGACAGTCATATATATATATATATATATATATATATATATATATATATATATATATATATATATATATATATATATATATATATATATGTCATACCTAATAGCCAGAACGCACTTCTCAGCCTACTATGCAAGGCCCAATTTGCCTAATAAGCCAAGTTTTTATGAATTATTTGTTTTTCGACTACCTAACCTACCTAACCTAACCTAACCTAACTTTTTCGGCTACCTAACCTAACCTAACCTATAAAGATAGGTTAGGTTAGGTTAGGTAGGGTTGGTTAGGTTCGGTCATATATCTACGTTAATTTTAACTCCAATAAAAGTAAATTGACCTCATACATAATGAAATTGGTAGCTTTATCATTTTGTAAGAAAAAAATTAGAGAAAATATATTAATTCAGAAAAACTTGGCTTATTAGGCAAATCGGGCCATGCATAGTAGGCCGAGAAGTGCATTCTGGCTACTAGGTACGACATATATATATATATATATATATATATATATATATATATATATATATATATATATATATATATATATATATATATAATGTGTGTGTGTGTGTGTGTGTACTCACCTAGTTGTGCTTGCGGTGGTTGAGCTCTGGCTCTTTGTCCCGTATGTTTGTATTCATATATGTATGTATATATATATATATATATATATATATATATATATATATATATATATATATATATATATATATATATATATATAATATTTTATATATCCTGCCTGAAATGCTGCGTGTACTAGAGGCTTTACAAGATAGTTCTTATAAAGATAGCATTTTGTGGTTATTCTCTATATCTGGTTCACCTAACAGTAAATAAGTACCTGGGAGTTAGACAGCTGCTATGGGCTGCTTCCTTGGGATGTGTGTGTGTGTTTGTATTCATGTTGAATTTTACAAAGTAGGAAGAGATGTTTGTAAAAAAAAAAATCAAATATTTTTGAAAGTATAAGTAGATTTGATATTTTTCTTTAATTGTTTATGTCTGCTGTCTCGCCTCCTTTATAAAATGGCATCATTCTTGCTTTTTTAAGGATATCAGGAAAAGTAAGGCACTCCAGAGATTTGTTGACTCCTTCCTATTGTTGCCTAGCCCAGCCCAGCCTAGACAAGGCAGGCTGGGCATCCTAGCCTCACGCAGCTTAGCCCCAACCTACATGTAGCATCCCAGTCCATCCTAAGTGATCATTACCTTACTGGCTGTGTTTTCTCTTCAGCCCTGAATGTAATGTGGTGGAACATAAGCAGATACATATCAGGTCTTAGAGAATCTGTACTTCATACATTTCTTAATAATGTCTCACAAATATTTAAATAATTAAACAAAAATTGTATAATAACTTCATATTATTCTTGCAATTTATTTTTGCATTTTTTTTTATACAAAATTTACATTTTAAAAGATTACCTCTATTTTTAGATTGATGACTTGAAGACTACAGTGCCATCCACAGCAAATCATGGTCTTAAAATATCTCCTAGCAATGACGAGACCAATTTTCACAGAGATCAAATTTTTGCTAAGCAGTAGTCACAGGTAAATATATATTATATATATAATATTATATATATAATATTATATATATAAAATTAACTACTTCATTGCTCAAAGCACCTTTAAACATTCTGAGAGTTGTGCTATTTTATTAATTAATTAATTAGGCTATATTTTAATGTTTTGTAATGTTTTCATTACTTTTTTTGTTTTGAAATATAAATTGTTGAGTTTTGAAACATTTTGACATTAACTATACCTGAATATTTATAAACAAAAAAATACCAGAACTATGTCCTTGACAATTGCACTAAGAAGTCTTTGCCAAAATCAGGTGCTCAGTGAAGTAGTTAAAAACTTAAAAGTTGTACCACCTCTGGTGCAAGATTAGGGACCCATAGCCTCAGAGAAGAAAATAGAGAGTACTCAGAGAAGGCCTTGAATAATAGGCAGGCTGTTTGTCTGTGTTTCGACGGTAAGCTTGCTGACACCAAATGTAGTTACCTAAGTGTAGTTACAGGATTAGAGCTACGCTCGTGGTGTCCCGTCTACCCAGCATTCTTTGTCACATAATGCTTTGAAACTACTGACGGTCTTGGCCGCCACCACCTTCTCACTTGTTCCAACCGTGTACCACTCTGTATGCGAAAGGAAATTTTTTTATATTTCTTTGGCATCTTTGTTTAGTTAGTTTAAATCTATGACCTTTTGTTCTTGAAGTTCCAGGTCTCGGGAAATCTTCCCTATCGATTTTATCAATTCCTGTTACTATTTTGTACATAGTGATTTTATCACCTCTTTTTGTTGTCTTCTAGTTTTGGCATATATAATGCCTCTGACCTCTCCACATAGCTCTTGCCCTTTAGTTCTGGGAGCCACTTAGTAGCATGTCTTTGCACCTTTTCCAGTTTGTTGATGTGCTTCTTAAGATATGGGCACCACACAACCGCTGCATATTCTAGCCTTGGCCGAACAAAACTCGTGAACAATTTCTTTAGTATTTCGCCATCCATGTATTTAAACAAAATTCTGAAGTTAGAAAGCGTGGCATAGGCTCCTCACACAACGTTCTTTATGTGGGCCTCAAGTGATAGTTTTCTATCTAGAATCAACCCTAGACCTCTTTCTTTTATCAGAATTATATAAAGATTTCTCACATAATTTGTAGGTTGTGTGGGATCTATGTTCTATTCCACATTCCATAACATGGCATTTATTCACATTAAATTTCATTTGCCAAGTGGTGCTCCATATATTTATTTTGTCCAGGTTTTCTTGAAGGGCATGACAATCATCTAAATTTCTTATCCATCCCATTATCTTAGCATCATCAGCAAACATGTTTATATAATTCTGTATTCCAACTGGTAGATCATTTATGTAGACAATGAACATTTCTGGTGCATGTACTGTGGTACTCCACTTGTGACACTTCTCCAGTCCGATTGCCTCTGATTACTGCCCTCATTTTTCTATCAGTCAGAAAATTTTTCAGCCATGTTAGAAGCTTACCTGTCACCCATCCAAAATTTTCTAGTTTCCAGAACAACCTCTTATGTGGAACTCTGTCGAAAGCCTTTTTTATGTCTAGATAGATGCAGTCGACCCAACTACCTTTTTCCTTTAAAATCTCTGTGGCTCAATCATAGAAACTGAGTAAATTCGATACACAGGATCTTCCAGATCGAAAACAATACTGTCTGTGTGATATTATATAATTTCTCTCCAGGTGTTCTACCCATTTAGTTTTTATTTTTTTTTTTTTCAATCTTTTCACTGTTACACTTGTCAATGATTCAGGTCTATAACTGAGAGAGGTGGGGTCTTCCCTGTTGCCACTTTTGTAGATTGGAACTATGTTAGCCTTTTTCCACATGTTTGCTATGACTCCTGTACACAGGGATGCCTGAAAGATCAGGTGAAGTGGAAGGCTGAGCTCAGATGCACATTCTCTCAGAACCCATGGTGAAACTCCATCTGGACCAACTGCTTTGTTCTTACTTAGCTACTTTAGCATATTTTCCACTTCATCTCTAGACACCTCTATACGCTCTATGATGTTCTCAGAAATTCTTATTGTGTCTGGTTCTCTTAAGATTTCATTTTGTATAAACACACTTTGGAACTTTTGGTTTAATGTTTCAGACATTGCATTATCATTTTCTGTGAATCTGTTTCCTATTTTCAACCTCTGGATAATATCCTTTACCTGCAATTTGTTGTTTATGAATTTCTAGAATAGGCCCAGTTCTGTTTTACATTTATCCATTATCCCTTTTTAAAAATTTCTTTCTGCCTCTTCCCTTACTGCTGTATAGTTGTTTCTCGCATCTTTGTATCGCTGGTATGATTGGGGGTTTGGCTTCTTTCTATTTTGATACCTGCTTGATGGGGTTCTGCTCTTCTACCCCCCAAGCCCGGCCCGAGGCCAGGCTCGACTTGTGAGAGTTTGGTCCACCAGGCTGTTGCTTGGAGCGGCCCGCAGGGCCACATACCCACCACAGCCCGGCTAATCCGGAACTTCTCTTAGAAAACAGTCCAGTTTTCTCCTGAAGATGTCCACGGTTGTTCCGGCAATATTTCTTATAGTCGCTGGGAGGACGTTGAACAACCGCGGACCTCTGATGTTTATACAGTGCTCTCTGATTGTGCCTGTGGCACCTCTGCTCTTCACTGGTTCAATCTTGCATTTTTTTCCATATCGTTCACTCCAGTACGTTGTTATTTTACTGTGTAGATTTGGGACCTGGCCCTCCAGTATCTTCCATGTGTATATTATTTGGTATCTCTCTCGTCTCCTTTCTAGAGAGTACATTTGGAGAGCTTTGAGACGATCCCAATAATTTAGGTGTTTTATCTCGTCTATGCGTGCCGTATATGTTCTCTGTATTCCCTCTATTTCAGCAATCTCTCCTGCTCTGAAGGGGGAAGTGAATACTGAGCAGTACTCGAGACGGGACAACATAAGTGACTTGAAGAGTACAACCATTGTGATGGGATCCCTGGATTTGAAAGTTCTCATAATCCATCCGATCATTTTTCTGGCCGACGCAATATTTGCTTGGTTATGCTCCCTAAACGTTAGATCGTCGGACATCATTATTCCCAAATCCTTGACATGCTGTTTTTCTACTATGGGAAGATTCGATTGTGTTTTGTACCCTGTATTATGTTTCAGATCCTCATTTTTGCCGTACCTGAGTACCTGAAATTTATCACTGTTAAACATCATGTTATTTTCTGCTGCCCAATCGAAAACTTTGTTGACATCTGCTTGTAGTTTTTCAATGTCTTTCATTCCATGTTTGTGTCTTTTGGTCTGTGGCCCTCTCTCAATTTCTGTTGAACCAATCCTGTTTTCTGGCCCTGCATCTCTGTTTTGGTATGAATGTTTGTGTGCCTTCATTGTATATTTTGCAAAATTTGGCATACATTTAATTTACTTCCCTGTCTAGCAACAAGTCTGCCTAATTACTTATTAAAAAAAATTTGAAGTTCCCCATAGTGACCTCTCTCTCTTGAAATCAAGTTTATCAACTGTTTCAATGTCCCCATTTTCTGTGTGTGTGTGTTTGGAGGCTAAGCTTGCTGATACCATGTGTGTGTGTGTTTGGAGGCTAAGCTTGCTGATACCATGTGTGTGTGTGTTTGGAGGCTAAGCTTGCTGATACCATGTGTGTGTGTGTGTGTGTGTGTTTGGAGGCTAAGCTTGCTGATACCGTTTGTGTGTGTGTGTGTGTGTTTAGAGGCTAAGCTTGATGATACCTGTGTGTATTTGGAGGCTAAGCTTGCTGATACCATGTGTGTGTGTGTGTGTTTGGAGGCTAAGCTTGCTGATACCGTGTGTGTGTGTGTGTGTTTGGAGGCTAAGCTTGCTGATACCATGTGTGTGTGTGTGTTTGGAGGCTAAGCTTGCTGATACCATGTGTGTGTGTGTGTTTGGAGGCTAAGCTTGCTGATACCATGTGTGTGTGTGTGTTTGGAGGCTAAGCTTGCTGATACCATGTGTGTGTGTGTGTTTGGAGGCTAAGTTTGCTAACACCGTGTGTGTACTCACCTGTTTAAATAATAATAGGGGTGTGTACCACCTCTGGTGCAATTGTAGGGACCCACAGCCTTGAAGAAAATAGAGTATTCAGAGAAGACCTTGTGGATTCTCACTGAACACTAATCTTTTCTTCTCCTATCACCCTTCTTATTTTGTTTTATGCTGTATTCTATTATATATCATATAAATACATAGCCAAATGGCAATATTTATTATGTCTATACAAAAAGAAGACATCCACTTTATTTTTTTTCTCTCCTTTGTTTCTATGTGGATTTTGTTGTGACTAATGATTCTCCTCCTTCCCATCAACAGGTCTTCCTCACTGGGCTTGCTCGGCTTTTGTGTTACTGTGAGGGTGCCATCATCGTTTACCCTTCAAGACTGACTCATGCTGGCATTGCATTTGTGGACTTCCCTTCACAGTAAACAGTCCTTCTCCATATGGTGATTGTCCAGGGCAAGCAGGGTGTGACTGCCATCTTGGAGAAGCAGGGTCTTTTAATATGAAGAATCTTCCGTCTTCTCTACTTACGCCAGCTTGTGCCGGCCTTGCATTCTTGTTACTTCATGGCCCTTGGGCCTTTTTTATTTATTTTACATAATAAATTTTTTTATTAATACCCGTGTTTCACAAGAGATCCTTAACATTTTAAGCACCAATTGTATTGACTAATGTACGTCTTGTAACCTTTAAGACATAAATAGACAAGACATAGATAAATGAGTGAATAATGCTGAGTGACTAGGTTAGGGCGAGGAACATAGTTCAGTGTCTGGCTTTGGAAGAATGCCTACTGTTTTAGAAACCTTATTGCCATGATCATAATCGTATGGGTTAAAAAGCATTTGTTGTCACTCCTACACTGTGGCTTGTTGAGCTTGAAACCTTTGCTCCTTGTTCGTGTTACATCTGACCTTTTGAAGAATTTGTATGAATCAATATCCTCCAAATTGTTCAGTATTTTAAAGGTTTCGCTCTATTACTCTCTCATTTGCATATATCTAAGCATATAGATTAGATATAGATTTAGATTAGATTTTTTAGTCAGGTAAAGGTACATACATTGCAGATGAGTTACAAAGGGAAAGACATTGACTAGAGTTCACTAGCTCTATTGGAAGAGAAACGTCTGCAAGACAAGTGTGGGCAAAAATTAAGGTAGCAGCGGCTCACAACGACCCCCAACGGCTTCATTTTGTATCTTCTCCAACTTGCCCATCCTACCTTTACCAAAACAAGAAATGACAGGTGCAGCATAATCAATAAGAAATCTTACAGTACTCAAGTACATCATTCGTAGCACTTGGACTCCCACTCCTTTCCACAGCATGCCAAGGCCTTCAGAGGTTGTAATCTCTTCCGACATTGAGTCAACAGTCTGTTCATCTCAGTTTCCAAACTCTCATAGGTATATCCAACATATATGCCTAAATATTTATATATATTAACTCTATATTTTTACCGTTTATTTCCAATATAATGGGCCTCCGACTTCTACATTCAAACTTTAGTTTTGTCTTCATTAACCACTAGTCCCATGTGGTGACACTGGTTTCCGAAATTGTCCAACACTGTTTGAATCTTTGAAATATCTTTGCCCTGAAACAAAATATCATCAGCATATATGATTGGAGTTACCCAATTTGAGTATTTCTCAGATGCTATCTTATTCATTAGTACATTAAACAGGGTGAGACTCAACACTCCTCCCTGAGGTGTGCAGAGTTCTTGACCTTGATACCTTGAACCATACAACCTTGATACCACACCTGAGCCTTCCTTTCCTGAAGATAATCCCCTACCCAGCGCAATAATCTCCCTTCAACACCAAGACCAGCTAATTCATATAAAATAACCTCTTTGTTGGCTTTATCAAAAGCTCCTTATAAATCAATAAAAATTCTATAATAATCATTACCATTAGCTAGACATTTAATAATACAGTCAGAGGTACTTTTTCCTCTGAGGAACCCGAAAAATTATTAGACAGCTGATCACCTATTATATACAAAAGTTTATTTAAAATGATCCTCTCCATCATTTTACAAAAACACGAGGTTAAAGACACAGGTCTGTACTCTCCATTGGCTTTAGGGATAAGGATGATCATAGTTCTTTTTCATTTACTGGGAATTCTGCCCTCTTTATAACTAATATTAAAGAGGTCTAACAGCGGGCTTTTCGTCATAATGGCAAGTTCATTAAGTATTTCATAAGTTACTCCATCCTCCCCAGGGGGCGGTAGATTTCCCAACTTTAATCGCCGTTATTAGTTCTTCTCTGGTAATACCTGTGCAAGTGACATCACCACTGTTACCTGCTGTAAGTATAAAATCCTTTCTTAGATCTTTCCAAGAATCAAAAGACTCTCTCGTTACAGCGGGTAATTAAATGAACTAAGTTTGGCAGCTTCCGCCCATTTATTTACGAGACCTTTTGCAATTCCTTACTGGTCAGGATGTGCAACAAAATTATGCTTTTTACCCCTTATTTCATTTATGTCTTGCCAGATTTCCTTCAAGTTTGTTACTCCTAACTTTCTCTGCAAACTCCTGCCAATACTTGCTCCAAATTTCCTTTCTCTTCTCCGCACACTTTTATGGGGGGATGCTTTTCTATACCAGATGTTTTCCGGTTCAATGTTGCATTAAATACATCTACCTCCTTAATTAAATCTTAATAAAATGCTTCTGCCGAATCTGGCTTATAAGTATCATACCAAGACTTAATATGACCAACAAGACCCCTTAATTCTCCCTTATTAAACTTTAAGCTTTTCCTCTGAAGGCAGGCATGCTTTTTATCTAGTTTAAGCTGTATTTGTAATGCAAAATCTCTTAGCATTTCATCCACAGTAAGACAATTCTCCTCTATGCCCTCAGCATTTATCAGACAAGCATAATCTAATCTCCCTTCCCTCAGATGAGGAGAGGGCTCGCCCAGCAGTTGAACATCTTCATGTTCAACATGTTCATCTTCATGTTCAGATTGTTACCATCCCTCTTCCCAGTTTCCTGGAGTGCTGCTATGTTAATATTCTCTCTAAGAGTATAATAGTGTACATCCACCGCTCTAGTTTTTAATCCATTAACGTTCCAAGATAATATTATCAATCTACTTTCATCCATGAACTCCGTAATATTTTTTCTTTCTCCTCACTTGCACAACTACTACTAACATCGAAGGTAATAGTATTCATATCTATTTTCTTTGTTATTTCTGTATACCTTTTTACTTTAACGAAGGTACCCCCCAGGTGTAGGGAGGAATGATCTTTTCCAGGTATATTTTGAAAATCAGCATCGTTTTGCCACGTACCGCTTCGGTGGGTAGGCGGTTCCATGAGTTAATAACTCTGTGGGTGAAAAAGTATCTCCTGTAACTGGTAACTGGCTATTCAGACGAAGGACTTCGGGTAGATGTAGTTTACATGGACCTGAACAACGGTCGTAGTCTGCTGTCTGCTCTGTGTCGAGGCTGTAGCGTCTTGGGTCGATTAGAACTGTACACGCCGAGTGCTACATTCTTGACTGGAGATTGTACTGTGTGCTATTCGATTGATTGATGAAGATTAAGCCACTCAAGAGGTGACACGGGCATGAATACCCCGCAAGTGGTGGCCCTTTTGAGCCATTACCAGTATCAAGAGCTGATACTGGAGATCTGTGGAGGTGCGACTGCACCCTGCGTGACGGGAGATGTCTCCCGTGTGGTGTGTGCTGATGATGATGAAGATTAAGCCACCCAAAAGGTGGCACGGGCATGAATAGCCCGTAAGTGGTGGCCATTTTAAGCCATTACCAGTATCAAGAGCTGATACTGGAGATCTGTGGAGGTGCGAATGCACCCTGCATGATGGGAGATGTCTCCCTTGTGAATGTGTTAAGATGAAGATGAAGCCACCCAATAGGTGGCACGGGCATGAATTGGTAAGTGGTGGCCCTTTTGAGCCATCACCAGTATCAATAGATGATACTGGAGATCTGTGGAGGTGCGACTGCACCCAGCGTGACGGGAGATGTCTCCCCTGTTTTAAACAGATGAAGAAGATGAAGATGAAGCCACCCAAAAGATGGCACGGGCATGAATAGCTCGTAAGTGGTGGCCCTTTCGAGCCATCACCAGTATCAAGAGCTGATACTGGAGATCTGTGGAGGTGCAAGTGCACTCAGCGTGACGGGAGATGTCTCCCATAAATGTGTCCAAGATGACGATTAAACCATCGAAAAGGTGGCACGGGCATGAATAGCCCGTAAGTGGTGGCCCTTTTGAGCCATTACCAGTATCAAGAGCTGATACTGGAGATCTGTGGAGGTGCAACTGCACCCTGCGTGACGGGAGATGTCTCCCGGACCAAGTGGTGACCAAATGGTGGTGGTGTGTGCTATTCTGATTTATTTATAAAGATTAAGCCACCCAAGAGGTGGCACGGGCATGAATAGCCCGTAATGTGCTATTCTCAAGTCGCTTGCTTATGTACGGTGACGACACCTCACAGTAAGATATAGAAGGGTGGAAAACCGTTACCTGTAAATAGGGATAGGATTAATGCTTGTGTAATTAGTTATGCCATTATGATGATGAGATAATGGAGTATATGGATTACTCGATCACTACATCACCTTCAACTATTACTAGGGGAACTATTCCATGGTCCAGCGATTTTCTGAAAAGGAGTTTCACTGGCAAGCATAGTGAATTAAGAGCATAAGAATAAAGGTAACTGCAGAAGGCCTATTGGCCCATACGAGGCAGCTCCTATCTATAACCACCCAAACCCACTCATATACATGTCCAACCCACGCTTGAAACAATCGAGGGACCCCACCTCCACCACGTTACGCGGTAATTGGTTCCACAAATCAACAACCCTGTTGCCAAACCAGTATTTACCCAAGTCTTTCCTAAATCTAAACTTATCCAATTTATACCCATTGTTTTGTGTTCTGTCATGTGTTGATACTTTTAATACCCTACTAATATCCCCTTTGTTATGTCCATTCATCCACTTGTAAACCTCTATCATATCACCCCTAACTCTTCGCTTTTCCAGTGAATGCAATTTAAGCTTTGTTAATCTTTCTTCATATAAAAGATTTCTATTTTGGGGAATTAACTTAATCACCCTACTCTAGACACGTTCAAGTGAATTTATATTCATTCTATAATATGGCGACCAAAACTGAACTGCATAATGTAAATGGGGCCTAACCAGAGCAAGATATAGCTGAAGAACCACACCAGGTGTCTTGTTACTAACACTTCGATTAATAAATCCCAGTGTCCTATTTGCCTTATTACGAGCATTCATGCATTGATCCTTTTGTTTTAAATTCTTACTAATCATAACTCCCAGATCCCTTTCACAATCCGACTTCGCAATCTCAACACCATCTAGCTCGTATCTTGTAACTATCATCATTACCTAGTCTCAAAACTTTACATTTATCAGCATTAAACTGCATCTGTCAATCTTTTGACCATTTCAAAACCCTATTTAGATCAACTTGAAGTGATAGTGAGTCTTCTTCCGTGTTAATTTCCCTGCCTATTTTTGTATCATCTGCAAATTTGCAAAAGTTGCTACTCAACATAAGAACACAAGAACACAAGAACAAAGGCAACTGCAGAAGGCCCACCGGCCCATACGAGGCAGCTCCTACCTACAACCACCCAATTAATTTGCCAGTTCCTTTACGACTTGGGACTTAAATCCATTTACACTTTGGGCTTCTGAGTCTTTTAGTTTGTCAATGCTCTTCCTGATTGTGTCGCGTGTAATTGGTATTTCTCTTAATTCATTCTCCTTACCTCCGACAAACATTTGTGTTGGTGATGGGATGTCATTCAAGCTTTCTAGTGTGAACACTGATGTTAGGTATTCATTGAGAGTGTTTGCCGCCCTTTTATGATACAACTTAAAATTGTTAGTCTCATCTTTTATGGGTCCTACGGAGTCAGTTCTTTGTTTGGGTTTTACTTCGTATATACTTGCCCGAAACGCTATGCGTATTAGTGGCTTTAGGTATTGTATTTTAAATTTTAAAATTTTGCCCCGAGGTGCGAGTTTATTGGGAGTACTTAGCTGTATCATTAGCAAGGTAATTAACTATAGTTTGCTGTCCTCCGTCCTTTAACAAATCCATTGACCCCTCCCCTAACCTGCCTATTTTGTGCAATAGTCGGTTTAGGATGATCCTTTCAAGCATCTTCCAAGTGCATTACATGAGACTGATAGGTCTATAATTGCCAGGGTCATTGGGTTTCGGTATTGGGACCATTATTGCATGTTTCCATTGTGTGGGCAACACTCCACATAGGAATGACTTGTTAAACAGGTGGAGTAGTGGATTGCCAGACACTTCACACAGTGCATTGAGTATGTCGTAGGTGACGCCATCTTCACCAGGTGCTGTACTTTTACCCTTTTCATAGCCCCCTTTACTTCCTTGGCTGTAATTGGTTCCCCATACTCGTCATCACTAGATTGTGCTCTTTTTATCCTAATCCTTCTGTCATTATGTCGGAGGAGCTGTTCCCTGCTTACTTCTGCAGGGAGGGAGGAGGATGATGCTGCATCACTCCACTTGTGAATTAGTTCTTCAGCCTTACCCTGGGGGTCGTTGTGAGCCGCAGGCCGGGCTCTGCTCCCCTTAGCTACCTTAATTTTTGCCCACACTTGTCTTGCAGACGTTTCTCTTCCAATAGAGCTAGTGAAATCTAGTCATTGTCTTTCCCTTTGTAACTCATCTGCAATGTATGTACCTTTACCTGACTAAAAAATCTAATCTAAATCTATATCTAATCTATATGCTTAGATATATGCAAATGAGAGAGTAATAGAGCGAAACCTTTAAAATACTGAACAATTTGGAGGATATTGATTCATACAATTTCTTCAAAAGGTCAGATGTAACACGAACAAGGAGCAAAGGTTTCAAGCTCAACAAGCCACAGTGTAGGAGTGACAACAAATGCTTTTTAACCCATACGATTATGATCATGGCAATAAGGTTTCTAAAACAGTAGGCATTCTTCCAAAGCCAGACACTGAACTATGTTCCTTGCCCTAACCTAGTCACTCAGCATTATTCACTCATTTATCTATGTCTTGTCTATTTATGTCTTAAAGGTTACAAGACGTACATTAGTCAATACAATTGGTGCTTAAAATGTTAAGGATCTCTTGTGAAACACGGGTATTAATAAAAAAATTTATTATGTAAAATAAATAAAAAAGGCCCAAGGGCCATGAAGTAACAAGAATGCAAGGCCGGCACAAGCTGGCGTAAGTAGAGAAGACGGAAGATTCTTCATATTAAAAGACCCTGCTTCTCCAAGATGGCAGTCACACCCTGCTTGCCCTGGACAATCACCATATGGAGAAGGACTGTTTACTGTGAAGGGAAGTCCACAAATGCAATGCCAGCATGAGTCAGTCTTGAAGGGTAAACGATGATGGCACCCTCACAGTAACACAAAAGCCGAGCAAGCCCAGTGAGGAAGACCTGTTGATGGGAAGGACGAGAATCATTAGTCACAACAAAATCCACATAGAAACAAAGGAGAGAAAAAAAATAAAGTGGATGTCTTCTTTTTGTATAGACATAATAAATATTGCCATTTGGCTATGTATTTATATGATATATAATAGAATACAGCATAAAACAAAATAAGAAGGGTGATAGGAGAAGAAAAGATTAGTGTTCAGTGAGAATCCACAAGGTCTTCTCTGAATACTCTATTTTCTTCAAGGCTGTGGGTCCCTACAATTGCACCAGAGGTGGTACACACCCCTATTATTATTTAAACAGGTGAGTACACACACGGTGTTAGCAAACTTAGCCTCCAAACACACACACACACATGGTATCAGCAAACTTAGCCTCCAAATACACACATGGTATCATCAAGCTTAGCCTCTAAACACACACACACACATGGTATCAGCAAACTTAGCCTCCAAACACACACACACACATGGTATCAGCAAGCTTAGCCTCCAAATACACACATGGTATCATCAAGCTTAGCCTCTAAACACACACACACACACATAAACGGTATCAGCAAGCTTAGCCTCCAAACACACACACACACACACATACATGGTATCAGCAAGCTTAGCCTCCAAACACACACACACACACACACACACACATACATGGTATCAGCAAGCTTAGCCTCCAAACACACACACACATGGTATCTGCAAGCTTAGCCTCCAAATACACACATGGTATCATCAAGCTTAGCCTCTAAACACACACACACACATGGTATCAGCAAGCTTAGCCTCTAAACACACACACACACATGGTATCAGCAAGCTTAGCCTCTAAACACACACACATACATGGTATCAGCAAGCTTAGCCTCCAAACACACACACACATGGTATCAGCAAGCTTAGCCTCCAAATACACACATGGTATCATCAAGCTTAGCCTCTAAACACACACACACACACATGGTATCAGCAAGCTTAGCCTCCAAACACACACACACATATGGTATCAGCAAACTTAGCCTCCAAATACACACATGGTATCATCAAGCTTAGCCTCTAAACACACACACACACATGGTATCAGCAAGCTTAGCCTCCAAACACACACACACACATGGTATCAGCAAGCTTAGCCTCCAAACACACACACACACACACACACACATGGTATCAGCAAGCTTAGCCTCCAAACACACACACACACATGGTATCAGCAAGCTTAGCCTCCAAACACACACACACAGAAAATGGGGACATTGAAACAGTTGATAAACTTGATTTCAAGAGAGGTCACTATGGGGAACTTCAAATTTTTTTTAATAAGTAATTAGGCAGACTTGTTGCTAGACAGGGAAGTAAATTAAATGTATGCCAAATTTTGCAAAATATACAATGAAGGCACACAAACATTCATACCAAAACAGAGATGCAGGGCCAGAAAACAGGATTGGTTCAACAGAAATTGAGAGAGGGCCACAGACCAAAAGACACAAAAATGGAATGAAAGACATTGAAAAACTACAAGCAGATGTCAATAAAGTTTTCGATTGGGCAGCAGAAAATAACATGATGTTTAACAGTGATAAATTTCAGGTACTCAGGTACGGCAAAAATGAGGATCTGAAACATAATACAGGGTGCAAAACACAATCGAATCTTCCCATAGTAGAAAAACAGCATGTCAAGGATTTGGGAATAATGATGTCCGACAATCTAACGTTTAGGGAGCATAACCAAGCAAATATTGCGTCGGCCAGAAAAATGATCGGATGGATTATGAGAACTTTCAAATCCAGGGATCCCATCACAATGGTTGTACTCTTCAAGTCACTTATGTTGTCCTGTCTCGAGTACTGCTCAGTATTCACTTTCCCCTTCAGAGCACGGTTGCAATGTTGTTCCTGCCGGAACAACCGTGGACATCTTCAGGAGAAAACTGGACTGTTTTCTAAGAGAAGTTCCGGATCAGCCGGGATGTTGTGGGTATGTGGCCCTGCGGGCCGCTCCAAGCAACAGCCTGGTGGACCAAACTCTCACAAGTCGAGCCTGGCCTTGGGCCGGGCTTGGGGGGTAGAAGAGCAGAACCCCATCAAGCAGGTATCAAAATAGAAAGAAGCCAAACCCCCAATCATACCAGCGATACAAAGATGCGAGAAACAACTATACAGCAGTAATGGAAGAGGCAGAAAGAAATTTTTAAAAAGGGATAATGGATAAATGTAAAACAGAACTGGGCCTATTCTAGAAATTCATAAACAACAAATTGCAGGTAAAGGATAATATCCAGAGGTTGAAAATAGGAAACAGATTCACAGAAAATGATAATGCAATGTCTGAAACATTAAACCAAAAGTTCCAAAGTGTGTTTATACAAAATGAAATCTTAAGAGAACCAGACACAATAAGAATTTCTGAGAACATCATAGAGCGTATAGAGGTGTCTAGAGATGAAGTGGAAAATATGCTAAAGTAGCTAAGTAAGAACAAAGCAGTTGGTCCAGATGGAGTTTCACCATGGGTTCTGAGAGAATGTGCATCTGAGCTCAGCCTTCCACTTCACCTGATCTTTCAGGCATCCCTGTGTACAGGAGTCATAGCAAACATGTGGAAAAAGGCTAACATAGTTCCAATCTACAAAAGTGGCAACAGGGAAGACCCCACCTCTCTCAGTTATAGACCTGAATCATTGACAAGTGTAACAGTGAAAGGATTGAAAACAAAAAAAAAAAATAATAAAAACTAAATGGGTAGAACACCTTGAGAGAAATTATATAATATCACACAGACAGTATTGTTTTCGATCTGGAAGATCCTGTGTATCGAATTTACTCAGTTTCTATGATTGAGCCACAGAGATTTTAAAGGAAAAAGGTAGTTGGGTCGACTGCATCTATCTAGACATAAAAAAGGCTTTCGACAGAGTTCCACATAAGAGGTTGTTCTGGAAACTAGAAAATTTTGGATGGGTGACAGGTAAGCTTCTAACATGGATGAAAAATTTTCTGACTGATAGAAAAATGAGGGCAGTAATCAGAGGCAATCGAACTGGAGAAGTGTCACAAGTGGAGTACCACAGTACATGCACCAGAAATGTTCATTGTCTACATAAATGATCTACCAGTTGGAATACAGAATTATATAAACATGTTTGCTGATGATGCTAAGATAATGGGATGGATAAGAAATTTAGATGATTGTCATGCCCTTCAAGAAGACCTGGACAAAATAAGTATATGGAGCACCACTTGGCAAATGAAATTTAATGTGAATAAATGCCATGTTATGGAATGTGGAATAGAACATAGATCCCACACAACCTACAAATTATGTGAGAAATCTTTATATAATTCTGATAAAAGAAAGAGGTCTAGGGTTGATTCTAGATAGAAAACTATCACTTGAGGCCCACATAAAGAACGTTGTGTGAGGAGCCTATGCCACGCTTTCTAACTTCAGAATTTTGTTTAAATACATGGATGGCGAAATACTAAAGAAATTGTTCACGAGTTTTGCTCGGCCAAGGCTAGAATATGCAGCGGTTGTGTGGTGCCCATATCTTAAGAAGCACATCAACAAACTGGAAAAGGTGCAAAGACATGCTACTAAGTGGCTCCCAGAACAAAAGGGCAAGAGCTATGTGGAGAGGTCAGAGGCATTAAATATGCCAAAACTAGAAGACAACAAAAAGAGGTGATAAAATCACTATGTACAAAATAGTAACAGGAATTGATAAAATCAATAGGGAAGATTTCCCGAGACCTGGAACTTCAAGAACAAAAGGTCATAGATTTAAACTAACTAAAGATGCCAAAGAAATATAAAAAAATTTCCTTTCGCATACAGAGTGGTACACGGTTGGAACAAGTTAAGTGAGAAGGTGGTGGCGGCCAAGACCGTCAGTAGTTTCAAAGCATTATGTGACAAAGAATGCTGGGTAGACGGGACACCACGAGCGTAGCTCTAATCCTGTAACTACACTTAGGTAACTACATTTGGTGTCAGCAAGCTTACCGTCGAAACACAGACAAACAGCCTGCCTGCCTAAGGCCTTCTCTGAGTACTCTCTATTTTCTTCTCTGAGGCTATGGGTCCCTAATCTTGCACCAGAGGTGATACAACTTTTAAGTTTTTAACTACTGCACTGAGCACCTGATTTTGGCAAAGACTTCTTAGTGCAATTGTCGAGGACATAGTTCTGGTATTTTTTTGTTTATAAATATTCAGGTATAGTTAATGTCAAAATGTTTCAAAACTCAACAATTTATATTTCAAAACAAAAAAAGTAATGAAAACATTACAAAACATTAAAATATAGCCTAATTAATTAATTAATAAAATAGCACAACTCTCAGAATGTTTAAAGGTGCTTTGAGCAATGAAGTAGTTAATTTTATATATATAATATTATATATATAATATTATATATATAATATATATTTACCTGTGACTACTGCTTAGCAAAAATTTGATCTCTGTGAAAATTGGTCTCGTCATTGCTAGGAGATATTTTAAGACCATGATTTGCTGTGGATGGCACTGTAGTCTTCAAGTCATCAATCTAAAAATAGAGGTAATCTTTTAAAATGTAAATTTTGTATAAAAAAAATGCAAAAATAAATTGCAAGAATAATATGAAGTTATTATACAATTTTTTTTTAATTATTTAAATATTTGTGAGACATTATTAAGAAATGTATGAAGTACAGATTCTCTAAGACCTGATATGTATCTGCTTATGTTCCACCACATTACATTCAGGGCTGAAGAGAAAACACAGCCAGTAAGGTAATGATCACTTAGGATGGACTGGGATGCTACATGTAGGTTGGGGCTAAGCTGCGTGAGGCTAGGATGCCCAGCCTGCCTTGTCTAGGCTGGGCTGGGCTAGGCAACACTAGGAAGGAGTCAACAAATCTCTGGAGTGCCTTACTTTTCCTGATATCCTTAAAAAAGCAAGAATGATGCCATTTTATAAAGGAGGCGAGACAGCAGAAATAAACAATTAGAGAAAAATATCAAATCTACTTATACTTTCAAAAATATTTGATTTTTTTTTTTACAAACATCTCTTCCTACTTTGTAAAATTCAACATGAATACAAACACACACACACATCCCTAGGAAGCAGCCCATAGCAGCTGTCTAACTCCCAGGTACTTATTTACTGTTAGGTGAACCAGATATAGAGAATAACCACAAAATCTTGTAAAGCTACTAGTACACGCAGCATTTCAGGCAGGATATATAATATTAATATATATATATATATATATATATATATATATATATATATATATATATATATATATAACTGAAAACTCACACCCCAGAAGTGACTCGAACCCATATGCTATGCCCAAGATTACCATCCGAGTGCCAGCGGGGAAGTGGGTCAAATAGCCTCGGCTATCACTTCCTTATGTCTGGTCGTGATGGTCAAGCGGATTAAGGCGTCCCTGTACATACCAGTTGCGTTGCTCCTGGCAGTATTGGGTTCGAGTCACTTCTGGGGTGTGAGTTTTCAGTTGCATATTGTCCTGGGGACCATTCAGGCTTGTTCGCATTTGTGTTCCTCACGTGTTGCCCCAAAAATGAGGTGATTTGATAAAATGCTATGCCCAATATTACCATCTGAGTGCCAGCGGGGAAGTGGGTCAAATAGCCTCGGCTATCACTTCCTTATGTCTGGTCGTGATGGTCAAGCGGATTAAGGCGTCCCTGTACATACCAGTTGCGTTGCTCCTGGCAGTATGGGTTCGAGTCACTTCTGGGGTGTGAGTTTTCAGTTGCATATTGTCCTGGGGACCATTCAGGCTTGTTCGCATATATATATATATATATATATATATATATATATATATATATATATATATATGAATACATACATACGGGACAAAGAGCCAGAGCTCAACCACCGCAAGCACAACTAGGTGAGTACACACACACACACACACATATTATATATATATATATATATATATATATATATATATATATATATATATATATATATATATATATATATATATATATATATATATATATATATGAGTGTCAGACGATGGAGGAATGATTTTTTTTTATTTAATTTATATAAAAAATTATTCCTTCTGAAGATGTATTAATATATGAAAGTACTTAAGGAAATTCCTGTTTCAATTCTTCCTCCGTGGTCTGACACTGTCACATTTTTCATCAAGTGTTAATTTTTGTGATTTACACACACGTGGCATGTTTACACACACATTATTTATATTATATATATATATATATATATATATATATATATATATATATATATATATATATATATATATATGTCGCGTTATGCGTGGTTTCCTCCGAGGCTATGGGTCCCCCTTCTTCCAGCTAGAGGTGGTATATATATATATATATATATATATATATGTCGTACCTAATAGCCAGAACGCACTTCTCTGCCTACTATGCAAGGCAGGATTTGCCTAATAAGCCAAGTTTTCATGAATTAATTGTTTTTCGACTACCTAACCTACCTAACCAAACGTAACCTAACTTTTTCAGCTACCTAACCTAACCTAACCTAAAAAGATAGGTTAGGTTAGGTTAGGTTAGGTAGGGTTGGTTAGGTTTGGTCATATATCTACGTTAATTTTAACTCCAATAAAAAAATATTGACCTCATACATAATGAAATGGGTAGCTTTATCATCTCATAAGAAAAAAAATTGAGAAAATATAATAATTCAGGAAAACTTGGCTTATTAGGCAAATCAGGCCTTGCATAGTAGGCCGAGA
Source organism: Procambarus clarkii (assembly GCF_040958095.1). Classification (NCBI taxonomy): domain Eukaryota; kingdom Metazoa; phylum Arthropoda; class Malacostraca; order Decapoda; family Cambaridae; genus Procambarus; species Procambarus clarkii. Next base: position 32,546,936 of record NC_091190.1, on the reverse strand, counting down.
AGTGCGTTCTGGCTACTAGGTACGACATATATATATATATATATATATATATATATATATATATATATATATATATATATATATATATATATATGGAACCCTCAACCCTATAAGTGGAGGGTTCCTACAAACTCAACCAGAGGTGGTACCCTCTATATATTAATAAAAAGGCAAGGCTATGCTAAATCTAGGCAGGGATTGGCTTGGCTAAGCTGGTCAGGGCTTGGCTAGGGTAGGAAGGACTGGTCATGTTTAAAAGCAAGGCAGGGTTAGGCTAGGCAAGACTAGGTAAGGGTATACTGGGATAGGCTTGGCTACGGTAGGCTAGGAAGAGGTAAACTAGGATAAGCAAGGCTGTGCAAGCACTATGCACAGCTAGAATGAACTATGCTAAGATGGTTTAAGCTAGGCTAGGTTAGGATAAGCTGAGTCATGCAGGGCCCCGATTGACCAGTGGAGTCTAATAGTCTAACCTTCTAGCTAGTTTGCTGACCTAAGAGTGTAAATGCCTAGCCCCTAACCTGAGATATATACAAAAGTTGTTACATTCTTGTACAGCCACTAGTACGAGTAGCGTTTCGGGCAGGTCCCTGGAATACGATCCCCGCCGCGAAGAATCGTTTTTTCATCCAAGTACACATTTTACTGTTGCGTTAAACAGAGGCTACAGTTAAGGAATTGCGCCCAGTAAATCCTCCCCGGCCAGGATACGAACCCATGACATAGCGCTCGCGGAACGCCAGGCGAGTGTCCTACCACTACACCACCTGCTGCAATATTATTATAAAAGAAATATTACTTATTATAATCGTAAATACTAAATACCTGTTGTGTTGATTTAGGGGCGACGACGATCGTGGGATCGGATGCGAGCCACAGGTGGCCTACACCATGCTTTCTAAGGCGTCCCTCTCATAACAAAAACAAATCCGTGCATTCATACACAAACAGAGATCCCGTGGTTATGCGAATACTTGCAATTCTTTTACTTAAAATAATAACAATTAGATTAATATTAATTAACATAATTTTTACTCAAGGTTCATAAAAATCATTAATACTATTTTAAAAGAAGATTTATAAGACATCTAAAAACAGATATACAGACTTTGTGTGATATTTATTTCAACATTATATATTAATAGAATGTTGTAACTATTATTTTTAAATATTAGGTAGTTTCCAGCTACGTATATCGCATATAAACGTTGCAAAAAGATTTTAGACTGAATTAACACATTACACATTTATGGAGTAATTAACAACAAAACAATCTTTATTTTCATTGCAGAACATATATCAGAGCATACTAGTGACTCATACATTTAAAATAGTGTGATTTTTAAACAATTCGGTTGTAAACCCGCAGAACCGCCTACCCGCCAAAGACGTAACATAAGAAATGGTATATAATTCATTATTTTAAATTACATATATAATCATTAATAATTTTCGGCAGCTATCGAGGTTCTCCATAGTTAAATTCCTGTACTCTAACAAGATGCTACTTGCTGTTTAGCTGTTTAAATTCTTGGAAAATTGTAATGACCAGCGACATAAAATATAACAATGAAATAGTAGCTGGTAACTGTAGGTGAACGAAAAATTAAATTCCAAATTGATTAGATGTTTTTCTAAATATAAAGATCGACCTGAAGGAATTTTATGAATTATGGACTAATTAAACAAAAAAATAGGTAATTTTACTTGAAGAACAGATACCAGAGAATAGTTAGTGAGTACATTTATATTGTATAATGGGAGAAAGCCCCTGGTAGCCGCGAATTAAAATAACCACCTACATTAATTGATAACTAGGAAATAGTATCTGGAAACTTTATCTGAACGAAAACACAATACCAATTTGTTTAGATGTTTTTCTTAATATAAAGATCAACAGTAAGGAATCTTATTCATTATGGACAAATTAACAAAAAAAAACGATAATTTTCATTGAGGACCATATATTAGAGCATACTTAGTCACTTATATATTAAAAGTATTGTGTATTTTGAACCATTGGGGTTGTAAACAAACAGAACGGCCTACCCGAAAAGTCGTAACATAAAATGTTGCATATGTTTGCTAATTTATTATTTGATAAATGATTATTATTAATTTACGACAACTATAGAGGTTTCCCATTAGTTAAATTACTGTAGTCTGACTATAATGCTACTACAAAACATATATAAATCCTGGGAAAGTCACAATGACCAGCGACATTACAGCATAGAGGGTTAAATAGTAACAGGCAACTGTCGGCGAACGAAAAATTCATTTCCAAATTTATTAGATGTTTTCCTAAATATAAAGATCGATAGGCTGGAATTTTCTGGATTATGGCCTAATTAAGCCAAAAATATATATATTTTTACTTGAAGAACAAATATCAGAGCATAGTCAGTGAGTTATAGAATAATAAGAGTGTGGTATTTCATTGTATAACAAGAGATAGTCCATGGAAGCGAAAATAGACGTAGTTTTACACAAAATAACGTCCAAAAACAGCCGTAGAGTCAAACGGCAAATGTTGACGTTCTTTTTAAGAAGACAGGTTGGACAATGAAGCTGTCTTACAATGGGTACGAAACGACAACTGTCCGACTCCATTTGTAAAAAATCGCGTCTTGGAAATTAAAGAAATTTCCGCAGGCTTTCAATTGTTGCATGTACCAACAAAAGATAATCCAGCTGATCTCTTATCAAGAGGTATGACATTTAAACAGTTTGCAAAGGCAGATATTTGGTTTCATGGGCATCGATGGTTAGTAAATGGTAGTTGGCAGGAACAAAAGCAACACGTCATTACGACACAAACCATAACTACCACCAGGCAGGAAGCTCAAATATCAGTCTTGGATTGTACTCGTTACTCCTCGCTCATCAAATTAATCAATGTAACACAGAACGTGTTTCATTATCTCAGGAAAAAAGGTATAAAATACACTTTTCCAGATGCACTTATCTATTGTATAAGACAAGCCCAGAGAGAAACTTATGGGAATAACTATGAAAATCTTCCGCATACGTTAAAACACAATCTCGGTCTGTGGATAGACCAAGAAAATCACAACATTCTGCGTTGTGGAGGGAGACTTAAACACGCAGATATCAATCTAGATACCGTGCATCCATGGCTTTTACCAAAAAATCATTGTATCACAAGGTTGATTGTGTTGCATACACATCAACAAATCATCAAACATGGCGGAGTGTTAGACACACTCACACAAATCAGACAGCAGTACTGGATTCCGCAGGGAAGACAGTCAGTCAAATCAATCTTGAAGAATTGCATGATATGCCGAAGGTACGATGCAAGAACTTGCTCTTATCCAGGGCCACCACCCCTACCAAAGGAACGAGTGGTCCATCTACACCCTTTCGAGACGACTGGAGTAGATTATACAGGAGCAATATATCTAACAGGGACTGCAGATAAGCAACCTATCAAGGCATACATCTGTCTGTTCACTTGTGCTACCACCAGGGCAGTACATTTAGAGGTAACACCTGATATGACTGCTATCATATCAGGTGCTATGATAGCATTTATTCAAGCTTTCCGCAGATTCGCAGCACGCCGATCATGCCCTAAGCTGATGATTTCAGATAATGGAGCAAACTTGGTAGCTGGAGAAGCATGTCTACGGGAAATCTGTTCCCATCCTGCAGTTACTTCCACACTGGAACAGCGTCATTGCAGATGGAAATTTATCCCTCCGAGAGCCCCATGGCATGGAGGATTTTATGAACGGTTAATAGGAACTGTCAAAAGATCCTTGAGAAAATCACTACACCGTCAGAAAATCAATCTTCAAGAACTCCAGACAGTAATCACGGAAATAGAATCAAGGGTGAATAACCGGCCGTTGACTTACTTGTCTGAGGATCGTACTCAACATGAGCCATTAAGTCCTGCCCACCTAATGTATGGAAGACTTCTGACTCCAGTACCATCTCTAGTGGATGATGAGATCAGAGATCCCTCATATGTGGGTCAGAGCGAGTTGGTTCAGGGTATAAGCATCTGTCCAGCATAATCCAAAAATGGAATGATGTTTGGACAAAAGAATATCTTACATCTCTACGAGAACATCACTATGGGGCCAATGTCCCACATAATATATCTAATCTCCAACCTGGTGATATTGTCTTGGTAGACAGTGATGGCCCTAGGGCTGACTGGCCATTAGGTAAAGTTGTCTCAGTCCATCCAGATAGCCAGGGGATCTTGAGAATAGTCAAAATCCTGTCTAACCCTTAAACTGCGCATGGCGTATATATACGCCCTGAGTAACATGTCCCATGGTGAGCATGGCGTATATATACGCCATAGGGTGCCAGGCCTGATTCAAATGGCCCGCGGCTACACGGGGTTCACAGTAGCTTCCTCAGGGTTCTTGTAAACAGATGCCATTTAAAAAAAAAATCGTGGGCAATATTCTCAAGTGTGAGAGGCACAGTACTGTTGGAGCAACCAAGGCCGGCGCACGCAGCATGAGCGAACAGCATTGATGTTCAGCTTGTGACCACAGCATCACCGAAAAATGTCAAAAGGTAATATATAATTGTTATTATTTAGCGATGACAATATTACAGATGACCCATGACTGTGATATAAATAACCAGGGTTGTGATAAAAGCAGGATTGTTGTAATAATTAGTGCTGTGGGAGGAGTGATGCTGAGAGACGGAGGGAGACAGCATCGTTTACTGACTGTGTGGCCACCTGTTATTGTTTGCATTTACCATACCAGGTCAGTGGTTCTCTATGGTGAACACAAATGTAGATACTTATATATAATGTGTGTATTAGTGTAATAACAGCAAAAGGATTATGCTGGGAGGAGCCATATGGGTGACGGAGGTGACGTCGTCTGCATGATTTGTCTGGATGTGTAGAGGGTGGCCACTATGCTCTTTGGGCGCACTACAAGCTTAGGTGTACAGTTACGATGCATAAAACATGTAGATATTTATATATAATATGTGTATATAGGGTAATAACACTGCAAAAGGTATTGTTGGGGGAAAAAGTTTAGTGCATGTGACCTTGAAAGAGTGAGGGAGCCGCCATCTGTGTATAGCGACGACTCTTAGTGCCTGAACTAACTATATCAGCTTAGCTGTACAGTTGTGGTGAACAAAATATACACATACTTATATATAACGTCTGTATATAGTGTAATAACACCACAACTGGTATTGTTGGGGGAGAAAGTTTAGTGCATGTGTTGAGGGAGTGGCAGCGAGTGGCTGGCTAGTGTGTGGCGGTAACTCCTCGTTGCTTTTCGACTCTCAATACCAACTTAGTGGTTCGTTATGGTGACCAAAACATGCCAATACTTATATATAACCTGTGTATAGAGTGTAATAGCAGCAAAACTATTTGTTTATAGTTTTATAAACATAATAATTGAATCACTAATATGCACATCATACTTTTGAGTATAGCGATTATTAACCACTTTTATTATATAAATATATTACAATACACACTATTGAATAATATTACTGCAAAAAAACTAAGAAAAAATCAATCGGAGACATTGAAACAATTAGGTAATAATATCTTTGTGGCAACTCCCATCTGTCAACGCGGGTGACGCTGACTGGGTCTGACGACCGCTCTGTCAACGCCCACTTTTTGCCAGACTTCCTCGGTCAATTGCGCCCAAAATATGTCACCTACGATTTATTTTTTATTTTTTTCCGTGCTCAGGGGACACAAATTAACATGTTTAGAAGACGAAAAAAAAAATTTGATTTTTTTTTTCTTGCGCACAGGGGTGTAAATATCCCAAGGACCCCTGAGCAGTGTAAGGGCTAAAGGAACAACTTCTCTGAAGACATTGGACAAACTCATCCACATGGAATCAGTGAGCCAGCTGCAGTTAGATCCTGTGAGACTTCCAGACCCTCTAACTCCACAAGACCCACAGACTCCTAACAGACACAAACGTCCACAACGGACAGCAGCACAAAAGTGCAAAGAAAATTTGCACTTGTATTATCAATCCAATGGAGAGTAAATAAATACATATGGTTACTATTGTCCTTAGTATTGGACTCTGTGCCAGTTATCTCCCTCTAGAAGATGTGGGAAATTTTAACCCATTATATCTAATAATCATCTAAGAAATGTATAATTTCTATATCATATCAAAAGCATATCTAAATCATATCAGAATCATATTAGAATCATTATAGATTCATCAAACAGCTTGATCCTAGATGACAATGTCACCATGATCACGTACGCTACAGGGCCCTATTGATGCCTATGTGACTTTGTGCATGATCTCTCAAGGATCCAGAAGCTTCTAGAAGGATTTGTTAATTATTAAACTATTGGAATATTGATTCAATATCCAGTAGGGATAAAATCGAATCCTTAATAAGATTCGGTGGTACTATCAAGTACTACTTATAATCTTTATATCATATATCTAATTATATTATAATCACATCTTATCTCAATCACAAGTCTAGACTGTAAAAATAATCAATCAATATTCATAGAAGGCTACCGTGCTCAGGGAGCATGGGGGGGGGGGGGGCGATGGCAGGGAGAGGAGTGCCCAACACACCCCGCGGCACTACCCGTTTGTTGACAAAACAGTGAACAGTGACGGATCCTTAGCGAACATTATTTGGCTTAGGACACCTTATCTAGTTATCTTTATCACCAGTGAATACTCTCTAGAACTGGGGGAGTACCTGGACAATATCTACAAGGAAAATCCCTAGAACATTTATATTTATAAGTGTAGTGCAGAGCACACAGTGACTTGGCTCCGCCTCCACCATCAACTATCATTCTTCTGCAATGCAGTTAAAGTGAGGAGCCTATGCCACGCTTTCTAACTTCAGAATTTTGTTTAAATACATGGATGGCGAAATACTAAAGAAATTGTTCACGAGTTTTGCTCGGCCAAGGCTAGAATATGCAGCGGTTGTGTGGTGCCCATATCTTAAGAAGCACATCAACAAACTGGAAAAGGTGCAAAGACATGCTACTAAGTGGCTCCCAGAACTAAAGGGCAAGAGCTATGTGGAGAGGTCAGAGGCATTAAATATGCCAAAACTAGAAGACAACAAAAAGAGGTGATAAAATCACTATGTACAAAATAGTAACAGGAATTGATAAAATCAATAGGGAAGATTTCCCGAGACCTGGAACTTCAAGAACAAAAGGTCATAGATTTAAACTAACTAAACAAAGATGCCAAAGAAATATAAAAAAATTTCCTTTCGCATACAGAGTGGTACACGGTTGGAACAAGTTAAGTGAGAAGGTGGTGGCGGCCAAGACCGTCAGTAGTTTCAAAGCATTATGTGACAAAGAATGCTGGGTAGACGGGACACCACGAGCGTAGCTCTAATCCTGTAACTACACTTAGGTAACTACATTTGGTGTCAGCAAGCTTACCGTCGAAACACAGACAAACAGCCTGCCTATTATTCAAGGCCTTCTCTGAGTACTCTCTATTTTCTTCTCTGAGGCTATGGGTCCCTAATCTTGCACCAGAGGTGATACAACTTTTAAGTTTTTAACTACTGCACTGAGCACCTGATTTTGGCAAAGACTTCTTAGTGCAATTGTCAAGGACATAGTTCTGGTATTTTTTTGTTTATAAATATTCAGGTATAGTTAATGTCAAAATGTTTCAAAACTCAACAATTTATATTTCAAAACAAAAAAAGTAATGAAAACATTACAAAACATTAAAATATAGCCTAATTAATTAATTAATAAAATAGCACAACTCTCAGAATGTTTAAAGGTGCTTTGAGCAATGAAGTAGTTAATTTTATATATATAATATTATATATATAATATTATATATATAATATATATTTACCTGTGACTACTGCTTAGCAAAAATTTGATCTCTGTGAAAATTGGTCTCGTCATTGCTAGGAGATATTTTAAGACCATGATTTGCTGTGGATGGCACTGTAGTCTTCAAGTCATCAATCTAAAAATAGAGGTAATCTTTTAAAATGTAAATTTTGTATAAAAAAAAATGCAAAAATAAATTGCAAGAATAATATGAAGTTATTATACAATTTTTTTTTAATTATTTAAATATTTGTGAGACATTATTAAGAAATGTCTAAAGGAACAACTTCTCTGAAGACATTGGACAAACTCATCCACATGGAATCAGTGAGCCAGCTGCAGTTAGATCCTGTGAGACTTCCAGACCCTCTAACTCCACAAGACCCACAGACTCCTAACAGACACAAACGTCCACAACGGACAGCAGCACAAAAGTGCAAAGAAAATTTGCACTTGTATTATCAATCCAATGGAGAGTAAATAAATACATATGGTTACTATTGTCCTTAGTATTGGACTCTGTGCCAGTTATCTCCCTCTAGAAGATGTGGGAAATTTTAACCCATTATATCTAATAATCATCTAAGAAATGTATAATTTCTATATCATATCAAAAGCATATCTAAATCATATCAGAATCATATTAGAATCATTATAGATTCATCAAACAGCGTGATCCTAGATGACAATGTCACCATGATCACGTACGCTACAGGGCCCTATTGATGCCTATGTGACTTTGTGCATGATCTCTCAAGGATCCAGAAGCTTCTAGAAGGATTTGTTAATTATTAAACTATTGGAATATTGATTCAATATCCAGTAGGGATAAAATCGAATCCTTAATAAGATTCGGTGGTACTATCAAGTACTACTTATAATCTTTATATCATATATCTAATTATATTATAATCACATCTTATCTCAATCACAAGTCTAGACTGTAAAAATAATCAATCAATATTCATAGAAGGCTACCGTGCTCAGGGAGCATGGGGGGGGGGGGGGGCGATGGCAGGGAGAGGAGTGCCCAACACACCCCGCGGCACTACCCGTTTGTTGACAAAACAGTGAACAGTGACGGATCCTTAGCGAACATTATTTGGCTTAGGACACCTTATCTAGTTATCTTTATCACCAGTGAATACTCTCTAGAACTGGGGGAGTACCTGGACAATATCTACAAGGAAAATCCCTAGAACATTTATATTTATAAGTGTAGTGCAGAGCACACAGTGACTTGGCTCCGCCTCCACCATCAACTATCATTCTTCTGCAATGCAGTTAAAGTAAATTAAAGTAGCAGCGCCACTAGTACATCATACAGCAACGCTGTAAAATAAAATATCGTGCCTATACTCGCAACAAGAGAGTTAATCAGTCTGGCAAACTTGTCAGACAGGCATCCGGCTTCAGATAAGTATATTGAAGGTTATTACAGTAGCGTATTAATTGGCCAATTGTATGCTTGTATAATTTTAATATTCTATAAATCTGTCTGTCGGTTAAAAAGCGAGGGAACGCCTCATTTTTCAGTAAGTTTACTAAAATTGTAGTGTAGCTGTGAATCTTTATCCAAGCACTAGACCTCATGAGCGTCCATTGTCAGAAAAGATTCAACTGCAATAAGTAAATAAAACCTCATAAGTGTCCGTGGTGTTGGAAGAGATTCAGTCAAGCTGACTGTACCTTATTCATATAAATTGAATATAAATACATTGCATATATACTTGAATATATAAATTAAGTTAACAATTGCTTGCTTAGTTATTTTTTAAGTTATCATATAAGTTCATTTAATTGAATATAATTTTGTACTTGGTAACAATACATTTAAAGTCATTTATTATACTTTTACAATTTAATTTGTTGTTTATAGTATAAGAATATATTGGCTGTTAATAGTTATGGTGCTAGGCTAGGCTATGTACATGTTTAAATCCCTGATTTAAACAGAGCCAGTTTTCAGTCATATAAATGAATTTATTAAATCTTATCCTTGTATAAAATACAAGCTGATGTGAAATCCCTGTCTACAGGTGAACTGGAACTTCTATCAACTAATTCATTCACCCCACCTGTCCCTTTCAGCCAACAATCTGTCATTAGGAAAAGAGGAGCTAGGATTTACAACGCTAGCTAGAGATTTTAGTTGAATTAATTTGCAGACAGTAATTGTTTAATTTAGTTCAGTACAAGTCCCAGGAAGTCTCCTCTTATATGAATCCCAGCAGGTTTTTCCCACAGACCATCCCAGGGTAACTTGAGTGAGGGCTCTCCCAGGGAAACTTGTGTGAGGATTCTCCCAGGGTAACTTGTGTGAGGGCTCTCCCAGGGAAACTCGTGAGGACCCTCCCAGGGTAATTTGAGTGAGGGCTCTCCCAGGGAAACTTGTGTGAGGGTTCTCTCAGGGTAACTTATGAGGGCTCTCCCAGGATAACTTTTGTGACGGCCCTCCCAGGGTAACTTGTGTGAGGACTCTCAAAGGGAAACTTGTGTGAGGGCTCTCCCAAGGTAACTTGTGTGAGGGCTCTCCCAGGGTAACTTGTTAGGGCTCTCCTAGGGTAACTTGTGTGAGTGCTCTCCCAGGGTAATGTGTGTGAGGACTCTCCCAGGGTAACTTATGTGAGGACTTTCCCAGGGTAACTTGAGTGAGGGCTCTCCCAGGGTAACTTGCATGAGGGCTCTCACGGGGTAACGTCTGTGAAGGCTCTCCCAGGGTAACTTGTGTCAGGGCTCTCCCAGGGTAACTTGTTAGGGCTCTCCTAGGGTAACTTGTGTGAGGGCTCTCCCAGGGTAACTTGTGTGAGGGCTCTTCCAGGGTAACTTGTTTGAGGGCTCTCCCAGGGAAACTTGTCTGAGGGCTCTCCCAGGGTAACTTGTGTGAGGGCTCTCAAAGGGAAACTTGTGAGGACCCTCCCAGAGTAACTTATGTAAGGGCTCTCCCAGGGAAACTTGTGTGAGGGCTCTCCCAGGGTAACTTGTGTGAGGGCTCTCCCAGGGTAACTTGTGTGAGGGCTCTTCCAGGGTAACTTGTTTGAGGGCTCTCCCAAGGAAACTTGTCTGAGGGCTCTCCCAGGGTAACTTGTGTAAGGGCTCTCGTAGGGTAACTTGTGTGAGGGCTCTTCCAGGGTAACTTGTGAGATGGCGCTCCCAGGGTAACTTGTGCGAGGGCTCTCCCAGGGTAACTTGTGTGAGGGCTCTTCCAAGGTAAATTGGGTGAGGGCTCTCCCAGGGTAACTTGTGTGAGGGCTCTCCCAGGGTAACTTGTGTGAGGGCTCTTCCGGGGTAACTCGTGTGAGGGCTCTCCCAGGGTATCTTGTGTTAGGACTCTCCCAGGGTAACTTGTGAGGGCTCTCCCTGGGTAACTTGTGTGAGGGCTCTCCCAGGGTATCTTGTGTTGGGACTCTCCCAGGGTAACTTGTGAGGGTTCTCCCAGGGTAACTTGTGTGAGGGCTCTCGCAGGGTAACTTGTGTGAGGACTCTCCCAGGGTAACTTGTGAGGGCTCTCCCAGGGTAACTTGTGTGAGTGCTCTCCCGGGGTAACTTGTGTCAGGGCTCTCCCAGAGTAACTTGTGTGAGAGCTCTCCCAGGGTAACTTGTGTGAGGGCTCTCCCAGGGAAACTTGTCTGAGGGCTCTCCCAGGGTAACTTGTGTAAGGGCTCTCATAGGGTAACTTGTGTGAGGGCTCTTCCAGGGTAACTTGTGAGATGGCGCTCCCAGGGTAACTTGTGCGAGGGCTCTCCCAGGGTAACTTGTGTGAGGGCTCTTACAAGGTAAATTGGGTGAGGGCTCTCCCAGGGTAACTTGTGTGAGGGCTCTCACAGGGTAACTTGTGTAATGCTCTCCCAGGGTAACTTGTGTGAGGGCTCTCCCAGGGTAACTTGGTGTGAGGGCTCTTCTGGGGTAACTCGTGTGAGGGCTCTCCCAGGGTATCTTGTGTTAGCACTCTCCCAGGGTAACTTGTGAGGGCTCTCCCAGGGTAACTTGTGTGAGGGCTCTCCTAGGGTATCTAGTGTTGGGACTCTCCCAGGGTAACTTGTGAGGGCTCTCCCAGGGTAACTTGTGTGAGGGCTCTCGCAGGGTAACTTGTGTGAGGACTCTCCCAGGGTAACTTGTGAGGGCTCTCCCAGGGTAACTTGTGTGAGTGCTCTCCCGGGGTAACTTGTGTCAGGGCTCTCCCAGAGTAACTTATGTGAGAGCTCTCCCAGGGTAACTTGTTAGGGCTCTCCTAGGGTAACTTGTGTGAGTGCTCTCACAGGGTAACGTGTGTGGGGACTCTCCCAGGGTAACTTATGTGAGGACTCTCCCAGGGTAACTTGTGTGAGGGCTCTCCCAGGGTATCTTGTGTGAAGGCTCTCCCAGGGTAACTTGTGTTAGGGCTCTCCCAGGGTAACTTGCATGAGGGCTCTCACGGGGTAATTTGTGCGAGAACTCTCCCAGGGTAACTTGTGTGAAGGCTCTACCTGAGTAACTTGTGAGGGTTCTCCCAGGATGACTTTTGTGGGGGCTCTCCCAGGGTAACTTGTTGTGGGCTCTCCCAGGGTAACTGGTGTGAGGGTTCTCCCAGGGTAGCTTGTGGAGGGCTCTCCCAGGGTTACTTGTGAGGGCTCTCCCAGGGAAACTTGTGTGGGGGCTCTCCCAGCATAACTTATGTGAGGGCTCTCCCAGGGTAACTTGTGAGGACCCTCCCAGAGTAATATGTGTGAGGGCTCTCCCAGGGAATCTTGTGTGAGGGTTCTCCCAGGGTAACTTGTGTGAAGGCTCTCTCAGAATAACTTGTGTGAGTGCTCTCCCAGGGTAACTTGTGTGAGGGCTCTCCCAGGGAAACTTGTGTGAGGGTTCTCCCAGGGTAACTTGTGTGAAGGCTCTCTCAAAATAACTTGTGTGAGGGCTCTCCCAGGGTAACTTGTGTGAGGGCTCTCCCAGGATAACTAGTGTGAGGGCTCTCCCAGGGTAACTTGTGTGAGGGTTCTCCCAGGGTAACTTGGGTGAAGGTTCTCCCAGTGTAACTTGTGTGGAAGCTCTCCCAGGGTAACTTATGTGATGACTCTCCCAGGGTAACTTGTGTGAGGGCTCTTCCAGGGTTACTTGTGAGATGGCTCTCCCAGGGTAACTTGTGTGAGGGATCTCCCAGAGTAAATTGTGAGAGGGCTCTCCCAGGGTAACTTGTGAGAGTGCTCTTCCAGGGTAACTTGTGAGAGGGCTCTCCCAGGGTAACTTGTGTGAGGGCTTTTCCAGGATAACTTGCGTGAGGGCTCTCCCAGGGTAACTTGTGTGAGGGCTCTCCCAGGGTAACTTGTGTGAGGGCTCTCCCAGGGTAACTTGTGTGAGGGCTCTCCTAGAGAAACTTATGTGAGGGCTCTCCAAGGGTAACTTATGTAAGGGCTCGCCCAAAGAAACTAGCGTGAGGGCTCTCCCAGGGTAAATTGTGTAAGGCTCTCCCAGGGTAACTTGTGTGAGGGCCCTCCAAGGGTAACGTGTGGAGGGCTCTCCCAGGGTAACTTGTGAGGACCCTCCCAGAGTAACGTGTGTGAGGGTTCTCCCAGGGAATCTTGTGTGAGAGCTCTCCCAGGGTAACCTGTGGAGTGCTCTCTTAGGGTAACTTGTGTGTTGGCTCTCCCAGGGTAACTTGTGTGAGGGCTCTCCCAGGGTAACTTGTATGAAGGCTCTCTCAGGGTAACTTGTGTGAGGGCTCTCCCAGGGTAACTTGTGTGAGGGCTCTCCCAACGTAACTTGTGTGAGGGCTCTCCCCGGGTAACTTGTGTGAGGGTTCTTCCAGGGTAACTTACGTGAAAGCTCTCCCAGGGTAACTTGTGTGAGGGCCCTTCCAGGGTAACGTGTGGAGGGCTCTCCCAGGGTAACTTGCGTGAGGGCTCTCCCAGGGTAACCTGTGGAGTGCTCTCTTAGGGTAACTTGTGTGAGGGCCCTCCCAGGGTAACCTGTGGAGGACTCTCCCAGAATAATTTATGGAGGGCTCTCCCATGGTAACTTTTGTGAGGGCTCTCAAAGGGTAACCTATGGTGGGTTCTCCCAGGGTAACTTGTGAGGGCTCTCCCAGGGTAACTTGTGTGAGGGGTCTCCCAGGGTAATTTGTAAGGGCTCTCCCAGGGTAACTTGTGTGAGGGCTCTTCTAGAGTAACTTGTTTGTGGGCTGTCCCAGGGTATTAACTTGTGTGAAGACTCTCCCAGGGTAACTTGTGTGACGGCTCTCCCACGGTGACCTGTGGGGGGCTCTCCCAGGGTAACTTGTGACGGCTCTGTCAGGATAAGTTGTGTGAGTGCTCTCCCAGGGTAACTTAATTGTGAGGGCTCTCTCAGGATAAGTTGTATGAGGGGTCTCCCATGGTAACTTGTGAGGGCACTCCCAGGGGCAACTTGAGTAAGGGCTCTCCCATGGTAACTTGTGAGGGTTTTCTCAGGGTTACTTTTGGGGGGGCTCTCCCAAGCTAACTTGTGAGAGGGCTCTCCCAGGGTGTGAGTGCTCTCCCAGGGTAACTTGTGTGAGGGCTTTCCCAGGGTAACTTGTGTGAGGGAGCCGGTCGGCCTAGAGGACAGCACGCTGTATTTGTGATCTTGAGGTCCTGGGTTCGATTCCAAGCGCCGGCAAGAAACACTGGGCAGAGTTTCTTTCATTCTATGCCCCTGTTACCTAACAATAAAATAGGTACCTGGGTGTTAGTCAGTTGTCACGGGCTGTTTCCTGGGGGTGGAGGCCTGGTCGAGGACCGGGCCGCGGGGACACTAAAAAGCCCCGAAATCATCTCAAGATAACTTCAAGATAAGAGGGCTCTCCCAGTGGAAACTTGTGTGAGGGTTCTCCCAGGGTAGCTTGTGTGAGGGCTCTCCCAGGGTAACTTTTGTGAGGGCTCTCCCAGGGTAACTTGTGTGAGGGCTCTCCCAGGGTAACTTTTGTGAGGGCTCTTCCAGGGTAACTTGTGTGAGTGAGCAAGTTGTACCCCAGTCTCTGCTACCTGCCCGTCTCATGAAATTAGTTGATCAACCGTTCAGTGATTTATGTTCTACCATTTTGAAAAAATCACATTGAATTTATAAAATCAAGTGAACGTTTTGTTTCATAAGCTTGGATGCAGCAAAAAGAAACTTTCATCACGCCATACCTTTGGACTGGAAAAATCCTCTGATGGACGTTTGTCAACAACAACTTGTGGTAATCTTCCTCACGTTTGGGGCACATTTGTGTTCCTCACGTGTGCCCCAAAGAATGAGGTGATTTGATAAAATTCCCCCCCTCCCCATCCGGCCCGTTGGCGTCGTGAGGGGGCTTGGTGGACGGCTGCCGGAGTGTGATGCTCCGTTGGGCAGTCCTCTGACCTTTTCTGGCCTTGCACTCCTGCTGCTGTCTTCTCCAATTGTGCCGGATCGCTTTTCCTTTTCCTTATGTTTCGTTTTTCTCCCCCCTCTTCTCCTATCTGCTTATCGTTTCCTGCCGACCTTTTGCTTGTTTTGGATTATTTCTTTGGACTTCTTCTATTTTGACGCCCGGGTGCTTGAGGAGGCATACTCTTGCACCCGTAGAACTGTAGTACCCAACGTCTCGAGCGAGGGGAACCTTTTATTGTCAATCCCCCTTTCGTCGCTGAACCCGATCTCGACAGACTGACGGTTCTTAAGGTGGCGTTTGTGGGGCGTATACTCACGACGCACCCCTAGGGGGCCCCGGCATGATCGGCGATAGCTTCTTGTTGGGTGTCCTGCCTCTAATTGTGGCTCCATGGTGGGTATGGGGGGCACATTCGTGGATGAATTTGTCACTTTTCGTCTCAATGTCGTTGAATGTTTCCGTTGTACCCTCTCAGGCTCATGGGGTGGGCGACCAAGCCCCCGAGTCGGCCTGTATTGGAAGACCAGGCTCTGTAGCTCCCACTGCGTTGGGCCCCGACCTTGCTCCTCCTTTGACCGTCCTGACTTCTTCCCCCAGCTCCCCTCCCTCCTCTGTGGTTGGGTCGAGCCTCCAGCCCCCGGTGGTGACCACATCGTCCCCTGGTGTGGCTAAGTCTTTCATTGTGACTACTGCGCCTTTTGACCCCTCACTCTCTGGGGGTTCTCAACGCCGTTCGCGCCCCAACCGCACTCGCTCGATTCCTTCCCGTGCTGATGCGTATCAGGCCTTGTTTGGTCCTGCTTCATGGGCCAAATACTTTGATCTCCTCCCTCTTGATTCTGCGCCTCCTGACAATTTCTCCCTCCATCGGCATCTTGTAGATTCCGTGGATGCGTCTGTTACTTTCAACCCCACTCGCCTCGGTACACGTGTCGTTGCTGCTCCTTCTCAGGATGCAGCTTCCCGCTTGGCTGCCTTATCTTGCCTTGGCGAGATCCCTGTTCGGGTCTCCAAGAACGTTCAGATGAATGCCAGTGTTGGCACTATTCTCCTCCCACCCCATGTTGCAACCGGTGTTCGGAATCTGCAGGATTGCCACGATGATATTCGGCATATCCTTGATGCCCAAGGCCATTCTATTCTCCAGGTGGACACGTTTACTCGTCCCCCTCGTGGTCGTCGCCGTCAACCCCTTCGCGTTGTGAAGATCACCTTTGATGGTAGGACCCTTCCATCCTCTGTCATTCTTGCTGGTGCTAGGTGCTCTGTCCAGGAGTATATTCCTTCTCCTCGACTTTGTAACAAGTGCTGGAGGTTTGGGCATGGTGCCCTCCGCTGCTCTGGGACTGTCTCTCTCTGTCCTTTGTGTGGGAGTGAAGGTCAATCTAAGTCGGAGTGCACTTCTCCCCAGGCTCGTTGCCTCAACTGCGGTGAGGCCCATCCTACCTTCTCCCGTGCGTGTGTCCATTACAAGCTTGAGGCAGCCGTCCTCAACTTGAAGCACCGGGAGCGTTTATCTTTTCCTGAGGCGAGACGCCAGGTTCGCCGGGTCCCGCCTTTTGCTAATATCTCTTATGCTCGCGTGTTGCGCTCTTCCTCTCCTCGTCCTTCCCGCCTTCCTCAAACTCACAACCGTTTCCGGGCCTTGGACCCTGATGCGCCCACTGCCCCCTCCTTTGTTCCTTTGGGTTCTCTCCCGAAGGATTCTCCTCCTGGTCCTCTGTCTGGGGTTCCCCTTCCTTCTACCCGGTCTGTCGTGTCTCCTGTGTCTTCCTCCTCGTCCCCCTCCGATCATCCTTCCCATCCTCTTCCTCCATCTATCGGCTCTCCCCACCGCCTGTCGGTGCGGGCGGATGTCCATCGCTCTCCTAACGGCCGTCGTGTGTGCTCTCGTTCGGCTTCTCCTGTTGAGACACTGGAATCTGTTGCCCGGTACGTAGTTGCTGGGACACCGGTCTCTTTAAGTCAGAAGCGAAAGCCTGGCTCCTCTCCTTCCTCTTCCCCGGCGGGTAAGAAGGCTTCGCTTTCTTCCTCAGCTCCTACTTCCGGCTCTGTTGCTCCTTCCCCTCCCGTTTCAGTGATTACGCCCCCTGTTCCTGCTATGGAGGTTTCTTTGGCCCCTGCTTCCCTTTCGGTTGCTGCTCTTGCTGAGGTGCGCTCCCCTCTTTCTACTCCCCCTCTTCCTGCTGCTGTCCTTGACTGCTTCTCTCCGTTGTCTCCTCCTCTTCCTCCTCCTCCTCCTCCGGACCCCACCCGCCCACCTCTGATCTGTTCTCCCGTTTCCTTCCCTCCGTCTTTGCTCAGTTTACCCATGCCCCCTAACCCTGACTTTGCTGACCCTGATCCCGACCCTGATATTCTTTAACGTGCTCTGTTGCTCTTTCGCCTTTGTTTCTTCCTTGTTCTCTGTTTTTGTCCTTTCTCTTCTCGTCGTTGTCCATTCTTCAATGGAACGTTTGAGGTTATTACGCCAATTTCCTCGAACTCCAACTTCTGATTTCGCGGTTTTCGCCCCTTTGTGTCTGTCTCCAGGAGCCAATGCTTGGTGCTCGTCCTGGTCGTTTTCGTGGCTATTCCTTTCTCTCCCCCCCCCCCAGCCATTGCTGGGGCTTCTAATTCTTCTGCTCTCTTGATTCGTGCTGATGTTCCCTTTGTTCCTTTGCTTTTTCCTTCGCCTCTCCATTGTTCTGCTGCTCGTATCTTTGTGGGAAAATGGTACACAGTTTGTTCCATATATCTCCCCCCGAGTGTCCCGCTCTCTCTTCCTGATTTGAAACACCTCCTAGACTCCTTGCCGGAGCCTGTGCTCCTGCTGGGTGACTTCAATTGTCGTCATTCTCTTTTGGGTGACGTTCTGACGAATACCCGGGGTCGCCTCCTTGAGCCGTTTCTCCTCTCTTCTTCCCTGCCTCTTCTGAATTCTGGTGAGCCCACTCATTTGGACTCTCGGACTCGCACCCTTTCTTGTCTTGATCTTTCTCTCTGCTCTTCTTCTCTTTACTTAGATTTCACGTGGCAGGTTCTTGATGACCTCCATGGAAGTGATCATTTCCCCATCCTTGTTTCCTTTTTCTCTTTTCGCCCTTCCCTCTCTTTCCCTAGGTGGCAGTTTGCTAAGGCAGACTGGACCCTATTTACCCTCAGTGCTGCTCTCTCTGACCTCTCCCTTCTGCCTCTCTCTCGCGCTCTCCTCCTTTTTCATGACACTGTCTTCAACGCTGCCCTCCGCTCTATTCCTCGCTCTTCCTCTCGGGGTCCACGGAAGTGCGTTCCCTGGTGGAATGCGGACTGTGCTCGGGCTGTCCGCTGTAAGCGTGCAGCCTGGAAGAGGCACCGCCGTAGGCAGACGACCGATTCTTTTCTTTTCTTTCGGAAAGCGAGTGCGGTGGCCCGTAGGGCCATCCGTACGGCTAAACGTGAATGTTGGGCATCTTATGTCTCAACAATTACGTCCGAAACCCCTCTGGCCCAGATCTGGAAGCGTATCCGCAAGATAGCGGGTAAGTTCGTTCCCGATGTTTCCCCGGTCCTTCACCTCCATGATACTCTTGTGGCGGACCCGTTGCAGGTCGCTTCCGAACTGGGTTCCCACTTTTCTTCTGTTAGCTCTGGTCTTCATCTTCCCCAATCTTTCCTTCTTCGTAAATCTGTCCTTGAGTCTCGTCCTTTAGATTTCTGCACTCATCTTCACCTTCCCTATAATGATCCCTTCTCTCTCTCTGAACTTCGTTCTGCCCTGGCCCTCTGCGGTTCTACGGCGGCGGGCTCCGATGGTATTCATTATGAGATGCTTCGCCATCTCCCTCCGAGCACGTCTCAGTATTTACTGAGTCTGTATAATCGGATCTGGGAGTCGTCGTCAGTCCCTGAGGACTGGCTCGATGCCGTTGTCCTCCCTGTTCGCAAACCGGGGTCTCTGGGTACTTCCCCTAAGGACCTTCGCCCTATTGCTCTCACAAGTTGTGTCTGCAAAATCTTTTAACGTATGGTTAACGTTCGTCTGATGTGGTTCCTGGAACACCATCACCTCCTCTCCCCTTCTCAATTTGGTTTCCGCAAGTGCCGCAGCACGACAGATGTCCTGGTGAACTTGGAGGTCTATATTCGTACTGCTTTTGCTGCAAAGACCTCCGTTGTTGCCGTCCTTTTTGACCTGGAAAAGGCTTACGACACCACTTGGCGTTATCATATCCTATCTCAACTTCATTCTTTTGGCCTTCGTGGTCATCTCCCTCTCTTTCTCCGCAGCTTCCTCTCTCGTCGTTCCTTTCGGGTGCGCCTTGGTACCGCTCTCTCTCCCTCTTTTCAGCAATACAAAGATGTGCCCCAGGGTAGTGTTCTGAGCACTACTCTTTTTCTGGTTGCCCTCAATGGTCTTCTTTCCTCTCTTCCTTCTGGTGTCTTCTCCGCTCTCTATGTCGATGATCTTACCCTTTGTTGTCAGGGTGATGATTCGCCTCTCCTTCAACGCCGGCTTCAACTTGCAATTGATGCCGTGTCGTCTTGGGCCACTGATCATGGCTTCAAGTTCTCTACTTCTAAGACTTGTGCCATGACATTTACGCGGAAACGGGTTGTTCTTCGTCCCTCTTTGTCACTTTATGGTCATCCCCTTGAATACAAAGTTTCCGCGAAGCTTTTGGGGTTATTCCTTGACACTCGTTTGTCTTGGTCTCCCCATATTTCTTACCTCCGTGTTGAGTGCTCTAAGGCCCTTACCCTCCTTCGGTCTTGTCCCATACTTCTTGGGGGGCAGATAGGCGCACTCTCCTTGCTTTACATTCCTCTCTCGTTCTGTCTAAGCTCGATTATGGTTGCCCTGCTTACTCGTCTGCTTCTCCTTCTACTCTTCGCCGTCTTGATGCTTTGCACCATACTGGGTTGCGCCTCAGTTCTGGTGCCTTTCGTTCGACTCCCGTCCTTAGCTTGTATGTTGACACTAGCTTCCTGTCTCTCCGGGACCGCCGTGATCGCTACTGTCTTCGCTATCTTGCGCGGTCCTTGCAACATCCTTCCTCTCGCCTCTGTCGTTCTTTAACTTTTACCCCTCCTGCGGTTCCTGTTCCTCTTCACCACCTCCCTCTTTCTGTCCGGTTATCTCGCCTGCAGGATTCTCTTTCCGTTCGTATTTCTGATGTTTCTCCTCGTGTTGTTCCTTCTTTGCCCCCGTGGAGGGTCCCTCTTCCGCGGTTTTGTACATCCTTGACCCATATCACTAAAGCTTTTACCCCTCCTACGGTTCTAAAACGCCTTTTCCTCGAGCACTTTTCTTCTCACTCCCGCTCCGTTTCTGTCTTCACCGATGGGTCTAAGTCAGCAGACGGTGTTGGCTACTCTGTTGTTTTTCCTGATCGCACTTATATGTGTCGCTTGCCTCCGGAGACTAGCATCTTTACAGCGGAACTTTATGCTATTCTCTATGCTCTTCGTCTCCTGCTTTCTCGTTGTCAGTCTTCCTTTGTAGTTGTTGTTGACTCTCGTAGTGCCCTCATGGCTCTCGGGTCCTTTAATCCGGTTCATCCAGTGGTTGTCGAGATCCAGCATTGGCTGTTTCTCGTTCACAGTAAATTTAAGTCGGTTGAGTTTTGTTGGGTTCCCAGCCATGTTGGTGTGTCTTTAAATGAGCGTGCGGATGCTGCCGCCAAGGAAGCTGTCCGCTCTTGTCCCATCTCTCGTAAGGACATTCCGTATTCCGACTGTTTCCCGGTTATCCATTCCTCAGTCCATACCCGTTGGCAGGCTTCTTGGTTGTCTGTTACTGGTAACAAGCTACGTACTATTAAATGTTGTGTTTCCTCGTGGCAGTCCTCCTTCCACCGTAACCGGCGGTGGGAAACAGCTCTGGCGAGGTTGCGTATTGGCCATACTCGCTTAACCCATGGTCACTTGATGGAGCGCCGCCCTGCTCCTAATTGTCCTAGTTGCATTGTCCCTCTTACGGTCGTGCATGTCCTTCTTGAATGTCCTGACTTCCAGGACGAGCGTGTGTCTTGCTTTCCGACCGCCCCTCGCGGTCACCTGTCCCTCGATAGAATTCTTGGTGACTCGGATACTTTTGATATCGTTCGCCTTATGCGTTTTTGTTCTCGTATTGGCATCCTTGGTGATATTTAGCGCCCTCTGATTATTTTGCGTATTTGATGGTGCTACATAGCCTTCCCGGTTTGGTGCCTTCTTTTGATAATTACTTACTTACTTGATAAAATTCCATGCCCAAGATTACCAACAGAGTGCCGGCGAGGGGATGGGGAATTAGCCTCGGCTACCATCCTCTTTTGTCCGGTCCTGTTGGTTGAGTGGTTAAGGGATCCTGTACATCAGTTGCATTGCTTCTGGCAGTATGTGTTCGAGTCACTTCTGAGGTGTGAGTTTTCAGTTGCATATTTGCCTGGAGTCTGTTCAGGCTTCTTCGAATTTGTGTTCCTCACTTGTGCCCCAAAGAATGAGGTGATTTGATAAAATACCATCCCCTAGATTACCAACTTGCCTCCACGAAGGATGTAACCTTCAATCTAAGTATATAGGTATATAGGACCAAGTTGACGAGGCGTTTGACCTGTCACCTTCAATACGGTGCCCCCAGGAATCACATGAGACAAGCCCATGACATCACCCTAACAAGAGAAATGTTGAACAAAAATACCTGTATAACAGACAAAACCCAAGATGCAAGAAGATTACAAATTCTTGAAGCAATTCACATATGAATAGAACAACCTACCATGAACACCCAAGTCACGGAACTATTTACTCTACCCACCATGAGAGTAAGGACAAGACCAGAACATAACGATGCCAACACAGAAGACACTGCTCAACATAACAGGCCAATTATACCTGATTAATCTTTGTATGTGCTTCGTCCCCCATTTATCCCCTATGCATCCCCCCTTGTTTTTACCTTTATTGTACTTGTCTTATCACTTGACCCCGTACGGGTATAAATCAACGCGTTTTGTAATTTCGTTTCACTTGAGAATGAACCATGGAGGTTCGAAACGTTGTGCAAATTGTATAAATAAGTGTAATACATTCGATAGTAATTTACATTTTTCTTCACCTTGAAATAACAAAAATGAGTTTTAGAGAACTATTCTTTCAGCTAAGCTCTGATGCTAGAAAAATAGATAGAGGGATAGAAGCCCTAAATCAGAAGATAGTAAATATGCGGTCATATTCAATGAAACATTTTTAAAAGAAAACCTGCTGCCAGTATACACCAATATTTATATAAATATAAATGTATATGTTCGTTTGTTCAAAATCGCTAATCTCCGAAAATTCTTCATCGATTGCCTTAAAAGTTTCACACAACGTTCCATTCGCATTCGAGCAGGTTTTTATATGCATACTATATAAATGTCACGTCTGTGACTGGAAAAAAAACTTCCTTTTTTTGAAAAACTGTTTTTCATGTGAGGGAAATCTTCGAAACCTCTTTACCGATTGCTTTGAAATTTCCACACAACGTTGCATTCGAATAGGCGAGTGTTTTTATATACCTACTATATACCAACCCGTTCTCGTAAATTTAATAAGTCAATATTGACTTATTAAATATGTGCATAGGTGACATACTTAACATAATAGATACCCTTAAAAAGATTCATAGAAAACACCGACCTTACCTAACCTACTTAGTATGTTAAGATAAGCATCTTATTGCTTCGTAATTACAATTATTACCTAACCTATAATAGGTATAGGTTAAGTAATAATTGTAATTACGAAGCAATAAGATGCTTATCTTAAGATACTAACAAGGTTAGGTAAGGTCGGTGTTTCTATGAATCTTTTTAGGGGTATCTATTATGTTTAGTATATCACCTATGCACGTAGTTAATAACTCAATATTGACTTTACGAATTTGCGAGAACGGGTTGTATATACATACCACACCTGTGAAAGGAAAAAACATTTTGTTTTTAAAGAGCGCCATCTGTAGGACGTAAGAGCAATTCACGCTGTAATCTCCGAAAGTTCTTCACCGATTCCTTTAAAATTATGACACAACGTTCCAATCATATACGTGCATGATTTTATATACCTACTAATTAGATACAACACCTGTGATCGATAAAATTATATTTTTTTGAAAAGCAGCGCCATCTGTTGTGTGACATTACGTGTGACTTGAGCTGTGTTGTTTAGCATACCATTCATTTCATGGGTATAGCTTATTTGTTTCTTTTTTCATTGTTTTTCATTTCGTTTTTTTAACTGTTCTGCTTATTTTTCAGTGCAATTGGTGGTGAAATTGAGCTGTGACGATTGATCTGTGTTTGAATATAAATATTTCTTTAGTATTTTTTGTTTTTGTTTTGAAAATAAGAAAATGGACAACATGTTTATTTTACAGCTGCAAATGTGCAACAAACAGCTATGAATCCACCGGCTACAACGTTAACTGCTTTCTTCACGTTATGTCAAAATGATGTGTTTGCGAAAACACAGCTGTATTCGGAAGTGCCTCCGTATTATACATAGAATCCCAGTAGAAAATTATTTGAACGACACAACGATGAGAGTGAGTCGACGGACAACTTGGCATATTTAAATGAACTACGATAGGCAGGCAGACTGTACACAGTGCATCCCAATCAAGATGAATGTTTCTGTCTTCGCAAGCTGTTGGTAAATGTGCCCGGTCCATCGTGTTTCCAGCCACCGAGATTTGTCTGCGGCGTAACACATGCCACTTTCCGTGGTGCATGTCAAGCTCGGAATTTATTGGAGAACGACTGACACTGGGATGTATGTATTAATATGCGTCCAACACGTCACATCCAAATCAAATTTGTGCATTGTTTGCAATCATATTGACCGCCTGCTCTCCTTCATCTCCAACAGAGTTATGGGAGAAATATAAATCACACATGGCTGAAGATATTATCCGTCGAACACGCAAGGAAAATTCAAATATGAACATGAATTTCACAGTAAAAATCTACAACAAAGCGTTGATAATGACTGAAGATTTGTGCTTAGAATTCGCGAACAATGTTCTTAATCAATTGGAAACCCATCACCGAATCGATCTGCTGCTGCTTCGTTCGATGTAGAATTGCGTCGTGAACAAAACTACACCACGTGAGATCTGTTATCGTATGTGTAATCAAATATTCCTAAGCTAACGCTTGAGCGAAAAGGCATTTACAATCATATAATTCAAACTGTCAATAACGGGCTTGGAAAAATCTTCTTAGATGCGCCAGGAGGAACTTGTAAATCCTTCCTAATTAGATTGATTCTGGCAGCATTTCGATCACAAAATGGCATAACTTTAGCTCTTGCATAGTCCGGAATAGTTGCAATATTGCTACCAGATGGAAGAACTGCTGATTCGGCTTTGAAATTGCCATTGAAAATGCAATTCATTGAAATTCCCACGTGCAACATTTCCAAAGGATCTGGCATGGAAAACGTATTGCAGAAATGCAAACTTATTGTTTGGGATGAATGCCCAATGGACCACAAATAATCGCTCGAGGCTCTTGATCGATAATTGCAAGATTTGCGTGGAAACATCAGACCATTTGGGAATGCATTAATATTGCTTGCAGGAGATTTCAGGCAAACATTACCTGTAATTCCTCGATTGACACCAGCGGACGAAATAAATGCCACACTGAATTACTCTACTTTGTGGCGCCACGTAAAGACGTTAAAATTAGCTACACATATGCGTGTCCAGCTGCGAAATGATTCATCAGCTGAGATAATCTCACATCAATTTCTGGAAATTGGGAACGGAAATTTACCGGTTGATCTGACCTCAGGACGAATTTCATTGCCTCATAACTTCTAGAATTTAGTGACGTCAAAAGAAGAATTGGTTGAAAAAGTATTTCCCAATATTCAAACCAAAAATAAGAATCACGATTGGCTGAGTGAACGAGCTATTCTTACGGCCAAGAACAAAGATGTCTACGAACTTAACAATATTATTCAGTCTAACATTCAGAGCGAGGCAGTCACATACAAGTCCGTCGACACTGTTGTGGAAGCTGATGAAGTGGTTAATTATCCAACAGAATTGTTGAATTCACTCGATCTGCCAGGGATACTAACACACGTACGTCAATTGAAATTCGGCGTGCCAATTATCATGTTGCGAAAAATCAACCAGCCAAAACTTTGCAACGCCACGCGCCTTGCAGTAAAAAAAAAAAATAACCAACAAAGTCGCCGAAGCAACAATCTTGACAGGACCTTTTAAAGGTGAAGATGTCCTCATTCCTCGCATTCCTATTATTCCCAAAAATATGCCATTTCAACTTAAGAGATTATAATTTCCAATTCGAAAGGCATTTGCAATCACCATCAACAAAGCTCAGGGCCAATCTTTAGAATTGTGCAGTTTATATCTAGACACGGATTGCTTCTCTCACGGACAATTATATGTTGCGTGTTCTAGAGTCGGCAAACCAGACAATCTCTATATCTCCACAGACAATGGAACAACAAAAAATATTGTATACCCACAAGCATTGTGAAATTAAACATATTAGAAACGTGCATTTTCTCTTTTCTTTCTTTCCCATTTAACGAGATTGAGCCACAGCAACGCGCGGCGGGTGCAGCTAGTATATCTATATTAATAAAAATGGAAATGTACGTTTCTTCAAAATCGCTAATCTCCGAAAGTTCTTCACCGATTGCTTTAAAATTTTCACACAACGTTCCATTCGCATCCGATCAGGTTTTTATATACATACTATATAGATGTCACGTCTGTGACGGTAAAAAAAAAAAAACATGCTTTTTCTGAAAAACTGTGTTTATCCATGTGTTTTTCATGTGAGGGAAATCTTTGAAACCTCTTTACCGATTGCTTTGAAATTTTGACACAACGTTGCATTCGAATACGTGCTTATTTTTATATATCTACTATATACATGCCTCACCTGTGACAGGAAAAAAACATGTTTTTTTCCTTAAACAATGCCATCTGTTGGACGTAAGAGAAACGCACACTGTAATCTCCAAAAGTTCTTCACTAATTGCATTGAAATTTTGACACAACGTTGCATTCGAATAGGCGTCTCTTTTTATATACCTACTATAGGGATGTGACCTCCCTGTGACACAGGGAGGTCACAGGGATGGACCTGTGACACGTAAAAACATGCGTTTTTGAAAAACAGCGCCATCTGTTGCACATAATGGCAACATTCACGCTATACTAAATATGTCACGAATTTCATTTCAATGTTTCCGATTGCATTGATAAATTTTATTTTCATAGATTTCGATTTATTTTATTTTTTATTGAATTGTTTTGTGTGACATTATGTTGGAATTGAGCTGTGTTGTTTACCATACCGTTCATTATGTAAGTATAAGTAAAGATGCAACACCTATGACAGGTAAAACTATGCTTTTCTTGAAAAACAGTGCCATCTGATGCCTGTAAGAGCAACACACATGCTATACTAGATATGTTACAATTCCATTTCAATGTTTCTGATTGCAATGATAAATTGAATTTTCATAGAATTTGATTTATTTTCATTTAGATTTAATTATTTTGTGTGAATTGCATTGGAATTGAGCTGTGTTGTTTACCAGACCGTTCATTTCGTGAGTATAGTTTATTTTTATATTTTTTTCATATTTTCATTTAATTTTTTAACTGTTTTGCTTATATTTCAGTGATGGGAACATCAGATCACTTGATGTTCCTAATTTTCTGATGGGAACATCAGAACATTTGGGAAGGCATCAGATGGTGGGGATGACGAGGAGACAAGGGAGGGGGTAATAGTAGGGAAGGATGAGGAGACATGGCAAGGTATTTTATCAAATCACCGCTTGTTTGCATTTGTGTTCCTCACGTGTGCCCAAAAGAATGAGGTGATTTGATAAAATACCGTGTCCAAGATTACCAACCGAGTGCCGGCGGGGGGATGGAAACAGCCTTGGCTACCATCCTCTTTTGTCCGGTCGTGTTGGTCGAGCGGTTAAGTGATCCTGTACCCAAGCAGAGTGCTCCTGGCAGTATGCGTTGGAGTCATTCTGGGGTGTGAGTTTTGAGTTAGTTATATATATATATATATATATATATATATATATATATATATATATATATATATATATATATTGTGACGGTAACGCGTTGGTGTTCGGCTGTTTGAGGCTAGGGGTATGGCCTCGTCACATAGTTATAAAAAAAAATAGAAAAACTGGAACTTCGTCTGTGGTAAGGTAAGGAGAAGACACACAAAACACAAGTAAAACTTTAACAATGAAATTTTAATGACGTTAAATAAATCAAAACATGAAAATAATGCACAAACAAATTCTTATAATAAAATCAATGAATCAAAATAATAAGAATTCTTAAATGACAAAATGAAAAGTTACGTTAAGGCAAAATAACAAGAAGTGCAATACAACAGTAAGTGGGAGGTGCTGGAATATTGGCTTAAAGCCACCACCTCTCTCAGTACACTCTAGAGTCTAGCTGGGAGGTGTGCTGGCTACGAAAGCACGGAACATTCTGAGGACTGATGTTGGGGCGACCCCAGACATCAGGTAGTATTGGGGGGCGAGTGCAGGTGCAGCCAGACCGGCGACCAATCAGCGGAGCCGTAGCGATCAACGGGTAGTTTGGTGATTTGGGTCCGAACAGGTGGCGGGCTGCATACGTTTCTGCTCACCCTGCAAGCCTTGCTGGTGTTGTTGTCTTTGTTGGACATTTCTTCCATAGTCTTTTTATATAATTGTGAAGACGTAATTATGGAGGGAAGAGCAGGCTCAATCTCTTGAAGGAGATTATCGTCACAACTCTCCCCCGAAGCTTGCGGTTCTGGAAGAAGTACGTCGTTATGTGGTGGAGTAATGGATGGAGTTGCTTCTACTTCATAAACTCTGGAGAGGACATCGGCTATGGTGTTGTCAGACTCTTGGTATAGCGTGTCTCCAGATTGAATTTCTGCAGTTAGCAAGCCCATAGTAGAAGACGTTGAGATGAGAAGTGGGCGTGCTGCAGGAGGTGTAGGGTGGTGTGGTCCGTATTGATGGTGGACCGAGCACTTTTCAGGTGTGGAGTGAAGCGCTGAAGCTTCAGGATGAGGAAGAGTAGCTCCTTGCCAATTGTTCCGTCGTTCCTTGTAGCAGTAGTCGCTGACAGGTGTATTCTTCTCGCCTCGTTGCTGCATCACGACACCACCATCGTCGGTACCATTGGCGTCGACATGGAGGATGAAGGGCTTATCTGACGAGGTGAGAGTGGAATTAGAAGAGGGCATAGGAGCACGATTATTATCCTGAAAGCATTTGGGAAGATCATTAAGGATTTCGGAATTAGAAAGCGCTGACTCCTTGTCAGTGCTTTCGGGAGGAGAAGCTGGGAAGGTCTCACTGTGGATGTAGGGTTCTGTGAATGTGGAATAGTTAGTCAAGACAGTGGGAGGAGTACCATTATATTGCTTCAGGAGGTTGACGTGGCACAGCTGGGTCTTCCGCCGCCTATCTGGAGTCTCTATCACATAATTATTATTATTCCTGCACTCTTTGACGCAGTAGGGTCCTGAAAATCTGTTTTGTAAAGGTGAACCTGGGATAGGGAAATAAGCAAGGACGAAGTCTCCCGGCTTGAATTTTCTTACTTTGCTGGTCTGGTCGTAATGAGTCTTCATTCTCACCTGGGCTTTCAATAGATTATCATGAGCAAAGCGGTGGACTCTCTCTAGAATGTGCTGAAGGTTTTGAAGAAACTGGGGCACATTCTGATGCTCACTGAAGGTGGCATCTCTGAGAGAGTCTTTGAAAGCCTTAAGGGGAGTACGGCACTTACGGCCGTAGAGCATCTCATAAGGAGATACTCCTAGGGACTCATTGGGGAGACTTCTGAAAATACACATTATTAGGTCAATCTGCTTATCCCAATCCTTCGAGGTTTCACTACAAAACTTTTTCAAGAGTGCTTTGATGGTCTGATGACTACGTTCAAGAGAACCCTGTGAAGCATGATGATAGGGGCTGGACAATACCTGTTTGATGTTGAACTCCTCCAGTGTTCTTTTGAAGAGATCACTGGTGAAGTTGGTGCCACAGTCACTTTGAATCTCCCTGGGAAATCCGTATTGAGTGAAGATCTTCAGTAGATGTTTGATAACCGTAGCAGCCGTGATGTTCTTCACTGGAACTGCTATGGGAAATCTGGTGGTAGGACACAGGATGGTTAGGATGTAGGCGTTACCTGAACTGGTCCGAGGTAAAGGACCAACACAGTCTATTATGAGTCTGTGGAACGGTTCCGCAGGCACCTGTATGGGAATCAGTGGTGCTCTGGGAATGGAGACGTTCGGTTTGCCTGCCATCTGACATGTATGACACTGTTTTACGTACTGTTTGACGTTATTTACCATACCTGGCCAGTAGTAGTCTTGACGAATCCCATGGTAAGTCTTGTTGAAGCCGTAGTGGGAGAATGATCCGTGGGCCAGGTGTAGAATAGTGGGCCGCAGGCTGGTGGGAATCACAAGTTGTTCGGTGTTGGCCCAATCGTCCTCCTCCTTCAGTTTACTGGGTCTATATCGGCGGTAGAGCAAGTCGTTCTCTAGGAAGAACCCAGGAATACTGTCGGGTTGAGTCTCAGCCTGGAAAAACAATGGTGTTAAAGTAAGATCTTCCCTCTGCAACTTACGGAACTCCAACTTGGTCAGATGCGGGGGTAGTTTCTGAGGGTCTTGAGGGACAGCGGTAGCAGTAGAGTCAGCTGGCTGTGGACGTGCGGCTTGTGCACGGGTGGTCACGAGAACCGGAGGAGAAACTTCACTCTCTTGAACCTCTGCTGGAACATACTCAAGAATAGGGTTACTTGGCACAGAGTTACACACCTGGGGTTTGTCCATGACGATCAGGTTGGTTGGTTGCAGGTCTTCTGCCAAGTCGTTGCCTAGGAGAAGTTGCACTCCAGGCATGGGAAAAGGCTTTTCCCTGACGGCGACTTGGACTTCCCCGTTCACGTAGGGACAATCCAGGTGGACTCTGGCGAGAGGGTATGGAGTAGTAGCAGTGAGGTCAGTGATGAAGACCGTTTCCCCGGTGTAGACTATGTTGGGCACAGCCGACTTCAAGATGATCGATTGTAGAGCCGCTGTGTCCCTCAAGATCTTCAATTTGAAACGTCCCTCCGGATTTGAACCGTTGGCAGAGACAGTTCCAGTATACAGGTGGTTACTGAAAAGAGAAAGATCATTAACATCAACACCAACATTCATCACAGGCTTACCGGACTTAGGAGGAGTTGGTTTGGGTCGTTGTTGGTCAGTGGTTCCCTTGTATTGAGACTTACCACACTTGTCTATGGTATGTCCATAGAGTCTACAATATTTGCAGTACAGTTGTGAACCAGCTTGATCGGGGCTCACCTTCTCGTAACTGTACCACGACTTCTTACTGGAGGATGGTTCAGGTGTCAGCCGGTGGATGAGGCTGTAAGTGTCAGCCGACTTAGCACACTTCAGGTAGTCGGTTTCTTCTTTATCTGCTAAGTAGAGGCGGACAGGAGGCGGCACACGTCTCAAGAATTCTTCAACAAGCATCAGGTTGACGAGTTCTGTAAAAGTAGAGACATGTGCTGCTTCCAGCCATTTCATGAAATACCTCCGTTTCGTGTTAGCAAACTCGAGGAAGGTAGTGGTACTTGCCTTCAGGTGGTCACGGAATTTCCTTCTATAACTTTCAGTAGAGAGGAGGTAGGCGTCCAACACTGCTTGTTTCAGAGTGTAGTAGTCATTCTCAGACGCCAAAGTACTGAGTGTGACTGCAGCTCTACCTGTAAGATGGACTCTGAGAAGTGTTGCCCATTGGTCGACAGGCCAACTGAGTTGATTAGCAAGGGTTTCAAAGGTGGTAAAGAACACATCAACTTCTGCTTCTACAAAGGATGGCATTAACTTACTTGCATGTGATATATTAAAACTGACGGGAAGATTGGCAGTAGCTTGCTGGCGTTGAGCGAGGTGTGAAGTTTCCAACGTGTATTCCCGTTGACGACACTCAAGAGCCAGAGTCGCTTGTTGCTTGTCATGTTCGCGTTGTATTTCCAACTCGCGTTGTTTGGTTTCAAGCTGTAAGCGTTCCCGCTCCTGGAGTGTTTCAAGCTGTACTCGTTCACGTTCACGGAGCATTGCCAACTCACGTTCCTTGAGGGCGATCTCTTCCCTTCGTATGTCAGCTGCTTCCCTTTGCTGTTCACGGGCTTCCCTTTGCTGCTCACGTTCAATCTTGGCCAGCTCTAGTTTGAGTTTCAGCGTTGCCAAATCAGTTTTATCTGCAATATAGTAAGTTTCAACAGGGCTCCATTAAGGAACATATAATCTCTTCCCATAACCAAACCATCGCCAGAGAAATCCTAGTAAACAACACAGAAATCATCGATAGATACAGCGATAGCAGGCGGCTTGACGTTTGCGAGGCACTACACATCAAGAAGTCAACACCAGCAATCAACAGCCAATTATTGCACAACTATATTCTACCCACCTCAAGACTCCGCTCCAATATAGAAGCATCAAGAAATATGGACCAATAGGCTTTCTACAAACACTTCTATTCAATACCCATTGTTTCTGTTCTGTCTTGTGTTGATACTTTTAATACCCTATTAATATCCCCTCTTGTTCTGTCTTGTGTTAATGCCACATCACCCCTCCCACCTCACTCAAATGTAGATATAAAATCAGAGATACGTAAGTTCTAATCAGTTGTGTATTTGTGAAGTCTTTGAAAATGTAATAAGTTTTACGAAACGCGCCCGTGTCGCGTCAGACTAGAAATAAAAATGAATTTTGGAGAAGTGATTTTTGATTTACCTCCAACAGTGAAGCGTAATGTACGAAAGATTGAGAAAATTCGTGTTAGAATTATTAATCTTACTTTTTCGGTCATATTTAATAATATATGTCTACAGGAAAGACTGCTACCAAAATATACTAATATATATATATATATATATATATATATATATATATATATATATATATATATATATATATATATATATATATATATATATAAATATATATATATATAAATATATATAAATATATATATATATATATATATATATATATATAAATATATATATATAAATATATATAAATATATATATATATATATATATATATATATATATATATATATATATATATATATATATGTATATGTATATATATATGTATATATATATATATATATATATATATATATATATATATATATATATATATATACATATATACATATATATATATATATATATATATATATATATATATATATATTTAAACCTAGAAGGGGTACCACCTTTGGTGCAAGTGTAGGGACCCATAGCCTCGGAGAAGAAAATAAAGAGTACTCAGAGAAGACCTTGTGTACTCTCACTGAACACTTTGATTTTTTCTTCTCCTACCACCCGTATTCTTTTGGTATGTGTGTATATTTATCTAACTTAATTTGAAAATGTCATTGCAGAAAACAAATTACAATATTGATTACATGCAGGGTACAAGGCTGCTTGTCACAAGTTCAACAGCTCCTCCAGCTCCTCAGATGGCGGGAAGGAACCATGCATGCAGTGAACATTTCCTCTCGGGATTGCCACACTAAGGCGCTGAAAAAGAAAACTGGTAGCTCTAGGGTCTCTAGTTGTTTCGATTAGCTTAGACGCCAACCCCTTCAAAAAGCTAGCAGCACTTCTTTTACCCCAGGCACCAAGTGTCTCTGAGGCAATGGGGACAAAATTGCAGTGGTGATCAAGGTCTCTGTATTTACGTGACTTGGCCGCTTCCCGGTGATTGGCAGCTCCTCCTGCTTGTGTAGCTCTGAAGTCAACATAGTTATTGGCTAAAGTTGAAACGCAAGTGTAGTCCCACACCAACTGTCTACCATTCTTCCAGGGGTTCACCGTGATTCCGCCTGGGCGACCGACAGGCTCATCAGAGTTGCGGGACATTAGGTAACGGGATATATATATATATATATATATATATATATATATATATATATATATATATATATATATATATATATATATATATATATATATATATATATATATATATATATGTATATATATATATATATATATATATATATGTCGTACCTAGTAGCCAGAACTCACTTCTGAGCCTACTATGCAAGGCCTGATTTGCCTAATAAGCCTAGTTTTCACGAATTAATGTTTTTTCGACAACCTAACCTACCTAACCTAACCTAACCTAACGTTTTCGGCTACCTAACCTAACCTAACCTATAAAGATAGGTTAGGTTAGGTTAGGTAGGGTTGGTTAGGTTCGGTCATATATCTACGTTAATTTTAACTCTAATAAAAATAAATTGACCTCATACATAATGAAATGGGTAGCTTTATCATTTCATAAGAAAAAAATTAGAGAAAATATATTAATTCAGTAAAACTTGGCTTATTAGGCAAATCGGGCCTCGCATAGTAGGCTGAGAAGTGAGTTCTGGCTACTAGGTACGACATATATATATATATATATATATATATATATATATATATATATATGTCGTACCTAGTAGCCAGAACGCACTTCTCAGCCTACTATGCAAGGCCCGATTTGCCTAATAAGCCAAGTTATCATGAATTAATATATTTTCTCTAATTTTTTTCTTATGAAATGATAAAGCTGCCCATTTCATTGTGTATGAGGTCAATTTTTTTTATTGGAGTTAAAATTAACGTAGATATATGACCGAACCTAACCAACCCTACCTAACCTAACCTAACCTCTCTCTATAGGTTAGGTTTTGTTAGGTAGCCGAAAAAGTTAGGTTAGGTTAGGTTAGGTAGGTTAGGTAGTCGAAAAAACATTAATTCATGAAAACTTGGCTTATTAGGTAAATCAGGCCTTGCATAGTAGGCTGAGAAGTGCGTTCTGGCTACTAGGTACGATATATATATATATATATATATATATATATATATATATATATATATATATACATATTTATATATATAAATATATATATATATATATATATATATATATATATATATATATATGTATATATATATATATATATATATATATATATATATATATATATATATATATATATATATATATATATATATATAGGCAGACCAAGTACGACAATCAGCGACAACAGAAAATTAGGTACCCAAGTCAGCAAGAACATTGAAGAGGGCAATACAGTCGGGGCACTCAGGTTGATCACAAGTGAGGACAAAATTTTGCCCAGGGATGAAACCACAGCCCAAGCACTGAGAGAAAAACACCCCCTCAGGGCCGTAGGGGGACCTCCCCCACAGGTCAGGCTCGCCCCTAACCAGGAACCTCTCGTCCTCCGGGAGTCAGAGGTTTATAAAGCTATCGTTTCATTTCCCCCAGCCTCCTCCGGAGGCTACACAGGGGTAAGACCTCAACATGTGAAGGATATGGTGAACCCTGTTCTTGGCCCAGCTGCAGAAGCACTCCTGACAGAAATCACAACGTTTGTCAACAACTGCCTCGCCGGGTTAATCCCTGATGAAATCAAACCATTCTTCTTTGGTGCATCCCTATGTGCCCTGAAAAAGAAGGGGGGAGGGATCAGACCCATTGCCGTTGGTAATACCCTTCGCCGCCTAGTTGCAAGGGCTGCTGTCAGAAGTATCCGAATGGAAGCAGCCACCATGCTGCAACCCAACCAGCTGGGGTTTGGAGTCCCCCAAGGCTGTGAAGCAGCGGCTCATGCTGCACGAGCCTACATTAGCTCTCTTACTGAAGACCAGGCAGTAGTAAAATTGGATTTTAAAAACGCTTTCAACTCGGTCAAAAGGGAAGCAATCCTCACTGCAGTCCAGGAACATTGCCCAAGCATTCTCCCGTTTGTGTCAGCAGGCTACAGCAAAGACTCAACCCTCCTGTTTGGCCAACATGAAGTCACCTCAGCAGAGGGAATTCAACAGGGTGACCCACTTGCACCGTTCCTCTTTTGCATAGCGGTTCGAGAAATTACAACCAGACTGCCCAGCGAGCTCAACATCTGGTTCCTGGATGATGGCACTCTGGCAGGCACACAAGATTCCCTGCTAGAAGACCTACAGCTGGTGAAGACACGGGGGGAGTCCATGGGTCTCGTTCTTAACCCCTCCAAGTGCGAAATTATTGCATCCAGTGAAGTAAACATTAGAGCAGTGAAATCAGTTCTACCAGAAGCCTCAGTCGTTAAACCTACCGACAGCACACTACTCGGAGCACCTCTGGGCCACAATGCCATTGCTGCAGTCCTTGACGAAAAGTTTAGAGACCTAAAGAGGATGGAAGAGAGAATTGGAGACTTGGACTCCCACGATGCCCTCTACCTTCTCACAAAGTGCCTTACCTTGCCCAGGCTAACATACTTCTTATGGTGTGCACCAACTTTTGGCAACCCACTTCTAAATCAATATGATGAGCTCCTCAGGTCAATATTCAGGAAGGCGCTCAACCTAGATTTAGATGACAGTCAGTGGGACCAAGCAACACTACCAGTGAGATTTGGAGGGATAGGCATACGAAAGGCAACTGAGGTAGCACTTCCAGCATTCTAATCCTCATGTACAGCAGCCAACGAATTGGTAGGGCAGATCCTACCAGAGCGTATGAGAGAGACAGCGGGAACTCATGATCAAACGTTCATCGAAGCAGCCAGACAATGGGACACCATTGCACACCCTCAACCCCGACCACAAGTCCCAAAAGACCACAAGCAGGCCCACTGGGATAGCCCCATAATGGAAAAGACTGTCACAGCAATGATTGACAACGCTGATGCTGAAAACAAAGCCCGCCTCCTAGCGGTAACAGCACCCCACGCCGGGGATTTTTTATTTGCTGTGCCCAATGCAGCCCTGGGAACTCGCCTCAGTCATGATGCTCTCCGCATTGGAGTTGCCCTTCGCCTTGCCCCCCCCCCCCCATCCTCACAGAACATAGGTGCATCTGTGGAACTGCGATGGCAGACCAATATGGTCGTCATGGTCTGGTATGTCGTAAATCACAGGGTAAAATTGCAAGACATGAAGAAGTCAACGACATCATCAAGAGGAGCCTCGCCACAGCCCGCTGCCCGGCACAAAGAGAACCACACTTATCCAGACCTAACGACCCTCAGAAGCGCCCTGATGGGGTCACCTTGCTACCTTGGAAGGATGGTAAGCAAGTGGTATGGGACTACACGTGCGCTGCCACACTGGCCAGTACCTACCTCCACTTCAGCACACGTGAAAGCGGTGGTGCTGCTTCTTTCAGGGAATCGCAGAAAATTATTAAATACAGAGGTCTAGCACACTGCTACAGCTTTGTTCCGATCGGCTCGGAGACCCTCGGTTCGTGGGGAAAATGTGCATTGAAGTTCCTGAAGGAATTGGGGGACAAATTGATCAGCGCTACAAAAGACCAGAGAGCAAAAAGTTTCTTGTTCCAGCGCCTCAGTGTTGCGATTCAGAGGGGAAATGCCTGTTGCGTCTTGGGCACTAGTCCAACTTCAGAGGAATTCGAAGAAGTGTTTGACTTGCAACAATGATCGAACCCGTCTGTGACATTCATCAATGTTTCCCATTGTTGTGTTTTTCAAGAGATCCATAACCTTTAAGCACCTTTTTGCATTATTATTTTTGTATCAACCCATGTATATCTTGTAACCATCAAATGCATAATAAAGCACAAAAAATAAAAAAGGAAGGGGCTGGTAGGAGAAAAGCACACAGAAACTGTATTGGAGGGGATCTAAACATTCCCTCTAATGCGTTATGCGTGGTTTCCTCCGAGGCTATGGGTCCCCCTTCTTCCAGCTAGAGGTGGTACTCCCTTCCATATTTATTTATTTATATATATATATATGTATATATATATATATATATATATATATATATATATATATATATATTTATATATATATATTGTGACGGGAAAGTGTAGGAGTGTAGGTGTTCGGCAGTCCTCCTAATGGCTGGTGTCAATGCCTATCACATTTTAGAAAAAAAAGATTGACTGCTTGGCTGTTGTCTGTGGTAAAATAAGGGAAGACACGCAAAACACATAGTATGAACTATGAGCCTTTATTTAACTTTAAAAATTATGAACAAAGAGAATCCCTTGGCTATGTACAGTGCAAACAAACAAGTCAAAAATATAACATAAAAATTAAGAACAAGGGTGACGTTACTCTACACATAAAATAAAGACAAAAAAGGGATAAATGGGTGCTGAGAATATAGCGCTAGCTGAGAACCTCCATCAATAAACAGAGCGTATATCAGTTGGTTGTTCACAGCTTGAGAGCACAAGGATATTCTGACTTCAGTGACTGGTTCAGGCCCAGACATCGACTTGGTAGAGGGCGCTGAGGTGCAGGTGTGCAGTCGGCGGGTCACCAATCAGAAGCAAGCAGGCTAGGAATGGTAGTTTGCTGCTTGACGACGGTGGCGAGCCGACATGGAGGGAGTGTGGGGTGGGGGGAGTTTAGAGTACGTTTGCCTCCTGGTCAAAACGTTTTGTGCTACTGGTAGACGTATCTTGAAAGTAGCATCTTAGTGTTTTATTTATATAATTAACTTTACATAGAGAAGAGCAGGCTCAATCTCTCTGAAAGAGATTACCGTCACAACTCTCCCCCGAAGCCTGCTCTAATGGGTCAAGTTACTTCTTCTGATCGTAGAGTGGTATGTGTAGCTGCCTCTATTTCATAGACTCTGGAGAGGGCATCTGCTATGATGTCAGAACCCTTGATGTAGAATATCTCCAGGTTGAAATTCTGCAGATACAAAGCCCATCAGAGAAGTCGTTGATTGGTGAATTGGGCTTGCTGCAAGAAGCGTAGAGGATTGTGGTCCAAGTAGATGGTGGTAGACCGAGCACCTTGTAAGTACGATGCAAAGTGCTGTAAGTTCAGGACGATGGAGAGAAGTTCCTTTTCGATAGTGCTGTAGTTCTTCTGACGAGGTTTTAACTTGTAGCTGTAGTAGCTAACAGGTAGAACCTCCTCGCCTCGTTGTTGCATCAGGACGCCCCCGATTCCGGTACCACTGGCGTTGACATGGAGGATGAAAGGCTTCGTGATATCTTGCAAGGCGAGAATGGGATTAGAACAGAGCAGAGATTTTGGTTAAAGTGATCAATGGGGTCGCTACCGTATTAAAATTCTTCACAAACCTACGGTAGTAGGAGGCAAGACTAAGGAAGCGCAGGAGCTACTTCCTGGTGGTAGGCTGTGGGTAATGCTGGATGGCTTGAGTGTGTGTGTTTAACGGAGCTAGGCTGCCACTCCCTATCACATGACCAAGATAACGCACTTTACCTTTAGCAAAGGTGGACTTGCCATCTTGGCGAGCTTGGCGAACAATCGTTGCAGCTGGAGCAGATGTTCGTTCCAGGTGTTGGTTCCCACAACGATATCATCCAAGTAGGCGTAGGTGTTATCTAAGCCATGGATGACGCGGTTGACAGCTCGCTGGAAGGTGGCCGGGGCATTACATAGTCCAAATGGAAGGCGTTCATATCTGTAAAGGCCAAAAAGAGTGGTGAAGGCAGATATTTCCTTAGCTCATTCTGTCAAATATACTTGGTAGTATCCCTTTAATAAGTCTAGTTTGGACAAATACCGAGCATTACCAATGGCGTCAAGGATGTCATCTAGTCTAGGTAATGGGTAAGCATCCTTAACAGTCACAAGATTCAATTTCCGGTAATCGGTACACAGCCTCACTTTACCTTGCGGTTTCGGCACCAAGATGCAGGGTGAGGCCCAAGGGGACTCACAATGGGTGGCCAGCCCATGATCCAGGAGGTACTGTACTTCAGCACGCATAACTTCCTTTTTGCTCGGGCTGATTCGGTAGAAAGGTTGACGAATCGGCCGGGTGTCAGGGAGTAGCTGGATGTCGTGCTGGGTAACATTACACTCCTGTGGATCATCGCTGAACAACTTCTGATGTTCCTTGAAGATTCTGATGAGAGGGGCATTATTACTGTCCTGCAAATGGGTATGAAGATCAGTTAGGATTTCTGAGTTGGAAGGCACTGACTCAATGTTAGTGCTTTCGGGAGGAGAAGCAGGGAAGGTCTCATTGTGGAGGTATGGACCTTTAAATGTGGATAATGATACCAACATAGTGGGGGGGTGTACCTTGATACTGCTTCAGGAGGTTGATGTGGCACAATTGGGTCTTCCGCCGCCTATCTGGAGTCTCAAGACCGTAGTTGTGGTTGTTTCTGCACTCCTTGATGCGGTAGGGTCCTGAAAACTTGTTTTGCAATGGAGAACCTGGGATATGAAAATATGCCAACACGAAGTCTCCTGGTGTAAATTTCCTTATTTTGCTGCGTTGGTCAATATGAGTCTTCATCCTCTCCTGAGCTTTCAATAGATTATCATTAGCAAATTTACGTACTCTCTCTAGAAGGTGCTTTAAGTTTTGAACAAACTGGGGCACATTCTGAGGGTCACTGAAGGTGGCATTACGTAGAGAGTCTTTAAAAGCTTTGAGAGGAGTACGGCACTTACGTCCGTAGAGCATCTCATAAGGAGATACTCTTAGAGACTCATTAGGGAGACTTCTGAAAATGCACATGATGAGGTCAAGTTGTTTATCCCAGTCCTTCAAGGTTTCATTGCAAAATTACTTTAGGAGTGCTTTAATAGTCTGATGACTACATTCAAGAGAACCCTGTGAAGCAGGATGATAGGGGCTGGACAATACCTGTGTGATGTTGAACTCTTCCAGTGTCTTCTTGAAGAGATCACTGGTGAAGTTGGTGCCACAGTCACTTTGAACCTCTCTTGGAAATCCATACTGGGTGAAGATCTTCAATAGTTGTTTCACCACAGTAGCGGCCGTAATGTTCTTTACTGGAAATGCTATGGGGAATCTGGTGGTAGGACACAGGATAGTTAGTATATAGGCGTTGCCAGAACTGGTCCGGGGAAAAGGACCAACACAGTCTATGATGAGTCTGTAGAAAGGTTCCGCAGGCACCTGGATAGAAGTCAAAGGAACCTTGGGAATAGAGATGTTAGGTTTACCTGCCATCTGACATGTATGACACTGTTGCACGTAACTTTTAACGTCTTTAACCATACCTGGCCAGTAGTAGTCTTGTCTGATTCCGTGGTAGGTTTTGTTAAAACTGTAGTGAGAAAGTGCTCCGTGGGCCAGGTGTAGAATATCGGGCCGTAGGCTGGTGGGAACCACTAGTTGTTCGACATTTGCCCAATCGTCATCCTTCTTCAGCTTACTGGGTCTGTACCTGCGGTAGAGCAACTGATTCTCTAGGAAGAACCCAGGGATACTGTCAGGTTGAGTCTCAGCCTGGAAGAATAACGGTGTTAATGAAGAATCCTCCCTCTGTTACTTACGGAACTCCAACCTAGTAAGATTCGGTGGTAGATTCTGATGGTCTTGAGGGACAGCGGTTGCAGTAGAGTCAGCTGGT
This sequence comes from Procambarus clarkii, assembly GCF_040958095.1. NCBI lineage: Eukaryota > Metazoa > Arthropoda > Malacostraca > Decapoda > Cambaridae > Procambarus > Procambarus clarkii. The sequence goes on along the minus strand of NC_091190.1, from coordinate 32,506,282 downwards.
TGTGGGCGTGCAGCTTGTGCACGGGTGGTCACCAAAACCGAAGGAGAAACTTCACTTTCTTGGACCTCGGCTGAAACATACTCAAAGATGGGATTGTCCACTACAGAGTTACACACCTGGGATTTGTCCATGATGATCAGGTTGGAAGGTTGCAGGTCTTCTGCCAAGTCATTGCCCAGGAGAAGTTGCACTCCAGACATGGGAAAAGGCTTTTCCCTGATGGCGACTTGGACTTGACCAGTCACGAAAGAACAATCCAGGTGGACTCTGGCGAGTGGATACGGAGTGGTAGCAGTGAGGTCAGTGATAAGGACGGTTTCCCCGGTGTAGGTGACGTTATGCACAGCCGATTTCAAAATTATTGATTGAAGAGCCGCCGTGTCCCTCAAGATCTTCAATTTGAAACGTCCATCCGAATCTGTACTGCTGACAGAGACAATTCCATGATACAGGTGTTTGCTGAAGAGAGAAAGATCATTAACAGGAACACCAACATTCATCACAGGCTTACCGGACTTAGGAGGAGTCGGTTTGGGTTTAGGAGTTTCAGTGCCTTTGTATTGAGCTTTTCCACATTTATCCATGGTATGTCCATAGAGCTTGCAATACTTACAATACAATTGAGAGCTCGCTTGATACTCACTTTATCATAACTATACCAAGACGTCTTACTGGAAGGTGGATCTGGTGTTAGCCGATGGATGAGGCTGTAGGTGTCAGGCGACTTCGCACATCTGATTTAGTCGGTTTCTTCTTTGTCTGCTAAATATAAACGGATGGAAGGGGGAACACGTCTAAAGAATTCTTCAACTAGAATGAGGTTGATGAGTTCTGAAAATGTAGAGACATGTGCTGCTTCCAGCCATATCACGAAATATCTTTTCTTTGTATTGGCAAATTCTAGAAAGGTGGTGGTACTTGCCTTTAGATAATCACGGAATTTTCGTGTGTAGCTTTCGGTGGAGAGAAGGTAGGCGTCCAAAACTGCTTGCTTCAGGGTCTGGTAGTCATTCTCAGATGCTAAGGTACTGAGAGTAACCGCAGCTCTACCTGTAAGATGCACTCTGAGAAGGGTAGACCATTGATCTGCAGGCCAGCTAAGTTTATTAGCTAGGGTCTCAAAGGTGGTAAAAAAGACATCAATCTCTGTCTCAACGAATGGTGGCATTTACTTACTTGCATGGGAGACCTTGAAACTTACGGGAAGACTAGCTGTAGCTTGTTGGCGATGAGTGTGGTGTGTAGTTTCCAAAGCGAGTTCTTGTCGACGATATTCGAGAGCACTATCAGCTAGCTGTTTACTGTGCTCACGTTGTATCTCCAGGTCACGTTTTCTTGCTTCAAGCTGCTCTCTTTCCCGCTCACGGAGTAGGGTAGCCTCACGTTCTTTGTGGGCCATCACGCGTTCTTGTTCTTTCTTTATGGCAGCCTCTCTTTCTTGTTCTTCTCTCCTTAGGGCCGCCTCACGTTCCATTATCTGGAGAGCTTCTTTTTGTTGTTCCCGCTCTAGGTTGGCTAGTTCGAGCTTCAATTTCATAGCTGCCAGAGCATGTTTATCTGCAATAGAATAGATTTCGTGAGTTTCAGAGTCTACCTTTCCTTCGTCTAAGAGGTAATCCAAGATAAGATTATGCAAGTAATTTTTGTTGGCTCCATGGGGAACATCTAGGTGATACTCGTGTGCAAGAGTTTGTAATTCAGCCCTTTTGGCACGACTTAAGTTCCCTATTTCACCTGCTGGGTCATTACGAAAAGCTGGGAGACGGAACATGGTGAAAAATAGCAAATAAATGTACAATGAATATACTGGTGATAATGTATGTGTCAGTAACAGGATGACGTGGCAACTGGTAACTATCCTTTGGTAATTTAATATTTAACAATTAACGTTAATCTTAGTATGGTAAATGATTAGTCAACCAAAAGCGCAGGAAATCTTGTACCCGGTACTCAATGTAAGAGAATATAGGCAAGAAAATCCTACTAAATAAATGAAACCGATAGTTTCTAAAACAAATGAAACATTTAATTGTTTCAAAAGTGAATAAGGTAGTCCAAGAATGTAGGGATACCTTGCCGAGTCTCTATAGGACAGAAGCAAGGGTTTTCCTACTAAATGAAATATGATACTTACAGAATTAGCGATCTCTGTGCTCTGAAAAAAGAAAGCTAATTCCCTACCTAAGTAAATATCATCATCTCTGACCGACATGTAGGAGTGCGAGTGTCAACTGGTGACGAGAACTGCTGTTGAGGTCCCAACTCAGCAACGTAGTCCGTGCTAGAGGAACTATGGCCCTCTTATCCTCCTTCAGTCGGATTGCTGAAGATAGGTTAGGTTAGGTTAGGTTAGGGTGCTTTGACCCGAAGACAAATCAAAGTACCAGGGTACCAAAATGATGATCTGCCGGAATGTGAGAAATATCCTAGGGACAAAAAAGGTGGAATACACGAGTAATGACACTGAGGGAGGGATGACCAATTAAGAGAATGACTGAGGCCTACAGTCACCACATAATCCAAAGTTATCCAACACTCACAATATGCTACCCTCGGAATGCGCAAAATACACAGCACCATATAAATATTAAAAGTAATGAAAATATTGAAAAGCAACTGTATCAAAGCCAAGTACACTTACCACAAATTGATATTCTGGTACTAGTACCTGAGTGAAGCTCCTTGGGCAGGCCCCCATAAAATGTGACGGGAAAGTGTAGAAGTGTAGGTGTTCGGCAGTCCTCCTAATGGCTGGTGTCAATGCCTATCACATTTTAGAAAAAAAAGATTGACTGCTTGGCTGTTGTCTGTGGTAAAGTAAGGGAAGACACGCAAAACACATAGTATGAACTATGAACCTTTAATTAACTTTAAAAATTATGAACAAAGAGAATCCCTTGGCTATGTACAGTGCAAAACAAACAAGTCAAAAATATAACATAAAAATTAAGAACAAGGGTGACGTTACTCTACACATAAAATAAAGACAAAAAAGGGATAAACGGGTGCTGAGAATATAGCGCTAGCTGAGAACCTCCATCAATAAACAGAGCGTATATCAGTTGGTTGTTCACAGCTTGAGAGCACAAGGATATTCTGACTTCAGTGACTGGTTCAGGCCCAGACATCGACTTGGTAGAGGGCGCTGAGGTGCAGGTGTGCAGTCGGCGGGTCACCAATCAGAAGCAAGCAGGCTGGGAATGGTAGTTTGCTGCTTGACGACGGTGGCGAGCCGGCATGAAGGGAGTGTGGGGTGGGGGGAGTTTAGAGTACGTTTGCCTCCTGGTCAAAACATTTTGTGCTACTGGTAGACGTATCTTGAAGGTAGCATCTTAGTGTTTTATATATATAATTAACTTTATGTAGGGAAGAGCAGGTTCAATTTCTCTGAAAGAGATTACCGTCACAATATATATATACTTATATATATATATATATATATATATATATATATATATATATATATATATATATATATATATATATATATATATACATATACATATATATATATATATATATATATATATATATATATACATATATATATATATATATATATATATATATATATATATATATATATATATATATATATATATATATATATATATATATATATATATATATATATATATATATATATATATATATTATTAAATATGACCGAAAAAGTAAGATTAATAATTCTAACACGAATTTTCTCAATCTTTCGTACATTACGCTTCACTGTTGGAGGTAAATCAAAAATCACTTCTCCAAAATTCATTTTTATTTCTAGTCTGACGCGACACGGGCGCGTTTCGTAAAACTTATTACATTTTCAAAGACTTCACATATACACAACTGATTAGAACTTGCGTTTCCCTGATTTTATATCTACATTTTGAGTGAGGTGGGAAGGGTGATGTGGCATTACATTTGAGTGAGGTGGGAAGGGTGATGTGGCATTAACACAAGACAGAACACTAGGGGATATTAATAGGGTATTAAAAGTATCAACACAAGACAGAACAGAAACAATGGGTATTGAATAGAAGTGTTTGTAGAAAGCCTATTGGTCCATATTTCTTGATGCTTCTATATTGGAGCGGAGTCTTGAGGTGGGTAGAATATAGTTGTGCAATAATTGGCTGTTGATTGCTGGTGTTGACTTCTTGATGTGTAGTGCCTCGCAAACGTCAAGCCGCCTGCTATCGCTGTATCTATCGATGATTTCTGTGTTGTTTACTAGGATTTCTCTGGCGATGGTTTGGTTATGGGAAGAGATTATATGTTCCTTAATGGAGCCCTGTTGTTTATGCATCGTTAAACGCCTAGAAAGAGATGTTGTTGTCTTGCCTATATACTGGGTTTTTTGGAGCTTACAGTCCCCAAGTGGGCATTTGAAGGCATAGACGACGTTAGTCTCTTTTAAAGCGTTCTGTTTTGTGTCTGGAGAGTTTCTCATGAGTAGGCTGGCCGTTTTTCTGGTTTTATAGTAAATCGTCAGTTGTATCCTCTGATTTTTGTCTGTAGGGATAACGTTTCTATTAACAATATCTTTCAGGACCCTTTCCTCTGTTTTATGAGCTGTGGAAAAGAAGTTCCTGTAAAATAGTCTAATAGGGGGTATAGGTGTTGTGTTAGTTGTCTCTTCGGAGGTTGCATGGCTTTTCACTTTCCTTCTTATGATGTCTTCGATGAAACCATTGGAGAAGCCGTTATTGACTAGGACCTGCCTTACCCTACAGAGTTCTTCGTCGACTTGCTTCCATTCTGAGCTGTGGCTGAGAGCACGGTCGACGTATGCGTTAACAACACTCCTCTTGTACCTGTCAGGGCAGTCGCTGTTGGCATTTAGGCACATTCCTATGTTTGTTTCCTTTGTGTAGACTGCAGTGTGGAAACCTCCGCCCTTTTCCATGACTGTTACATCTAGAAAAGGCAGCTTCCCATCCTTTTCCGTCTCGTAAGTGAAACGCAGCACGGAACTCTGCTCAAATGCCTCCTTCAGCTCCTGCAGATGTCTGACATCAGGTACCTGTGTAAAAATGTCGTCAACATACCTGCAGTATATGGCCGGTTTCAAGTTCATGTCGACTAAGACTTTTTGCTCGATGGTACCCATGTAGAAGTTTGCAAACAGGACACCTAGGGGAGAACCCATGGCGACCCCATCTACTTGCTTATACATGTGCCCATCAGGGCTCAAGAAGGGTGCCTCTTTAGGCACCCTTCGGTGCCTAAAGTGCCTTTAGGTGCCTCTTGGTCGTGGAATTGCCTATGGCAATTCCACGACCAAGAGATGGCTTCCTGAACCTTGCAGGAATTAACCTCACTGAGGACCAAGTCACTCTCCTAAATCTGGGCATAAACTGTCATGTTATGTCCAGACCGAGTGAAATGGCCCGGAAAGTAGAGTTGGAAATTCTGTTGGACGACATATTCGACCTCGAGACACAAAAGAAGGTCACTACCAAAGATACCTTACAAGCAGAACTTATTGCAGAAGGAGGAAAGAATCGAGGCAACTACAGAAGCACCATACTGTCCCCCGAGCTTAAAGCGGCAGCTAAAAGCCTTCGTGAGAACAAGGAGATAGTTGTCAGGAGAGGTGACAAGTCGCCAATATATGTCATTCTTAAAAAAGACGAATATCTGGCGAAAATGAACATCATACTCTCTGACCAAACTAAGTTCCAAAGGGTAACGAAGGACACTACAGCCGAATTAAAAGCAAAGGTCAACAAACTGATCGAAACTGTGAACGCCAAGAAATCCGGACTCCACCTGCCAAAGATCATTGGGGAATATAAACCTGGATATGCGTATGGAAATGTCAAGACGCACAAGCCTGGAAACCCACTTCGGCCAATCATTAGCCAGATACCCACACCCACGTACAGACTGGCGAAGCGACTCAACAGCCTGCTGACTCCTTATGTTCCTTGCGCCTTCAGCCTGAAGTCTCCAAAGGAATTTGTTGACTTCCTGCGGGGCGCACGGGCCACAGGGATAAGAGCCTCGTTGGACGTAGAATCGCTGTTTACCAACGTACCTGTGGACGAGACAATCGGAATGATAGCCGACAGAGTGTATCGTGATCCAGCCTGTACTCCTCTTGACATGCCAGAAAGTATTCTGAGGAAACTACTCCAAGCTTGTACTAAAGAGGCACCCTTCTTGAGCCCTGATGGGCACATGTATAAGCAAGTAGATGGGGTCGCCATGGGTGTGGGAACCGACCTGTGAGATTTATATTTATTTAATTTATATGAATTTATATTTACGTTAATTTATATACTTCGATAGCAATTTGTATAATGATAAGTGGACTGTATTTCTGCAATAATCTCATAATCTCACAAATCGATCCTCTACACATTAGGGGGGGGGTTATTAAATTAATATATATATGCAGCCAATCAAACTACAGAAATAACTACATACATTAAAGAGGTTCCTTATCTTATAGTACAGCAGGTTAGTCCACCAGGTATAACTAGGGTGTAGACACCAAATTATCCTCTTTGAGGTAGCTTCCATATCACCCAGTAACTGGTGCACAAATCTTGCATCCTCGTCTTGACCTGTCAAAGTGCGCTAGCTGTGAAGCCAGATACCTATATATGACAAGTATATCAGAGAAAACAGTACATGGAACATAAAGACCTGGCTTAATTACCTTTAGTTTGAGGCTTCCATGTGATCTAACCGGGTCACCCTATATAATGACATTAATGGCCACTAATGATAAATAATGGGTTTCGGAGAGAACACTTAACTTGATTTGTTGACAGCGTGTTGACAGATGGTACACCTTTGGTATCCATAACACTACGTCCAAGTAAAATTAACAGGAGCCGAATTTGCTCCCGTGTGAGCCTCTGGTCTCGTATAACAACAATGGCTGCCCTCCTTCCTCACTCTGACGCCTAGCTTACATTGTCCAGATTTCAGAAAGTGATAGAAGGGTCACATTTACTCTACTTTAATATTGATAATTAAGTTAATTTATATAAGATGTTTTTATGATGGTAAAGTCCAAAGACTAATATATTTAAGAATAATTCCCACCATAATAGGTGGTGAATGTAATAGTATGTGGTGATGATATCCCGTTTTCTATAGACGGTAATTCCACTACAAGTTACGTTTTCTATGGGTAACTTGTTTATACAACACAGCTCTTATCTGTCTGTATGATATATTAAATGGTGTCGGATTTTCCGACATAATTCCCAAGGGGGCTGCTCACGGGTCGAAGTCCTATTTAGAACAGACGAACACCGATACTCCTCCTTCGAATTATTAGATTAATTTGATGTTAGTAGTTAGTAATCACACATTTATGTGTCTGTTCGTACAGGACGGATGTCCCGTACTAGAGTTGCAGGGGTTTAATTTAGTTAATTGATTCAGAAGATTGAATAGCTCATCATTAAAGTAAAGTATGGTTCTGAGACTGCAGTGGGTTCAGTGACATTGGTCGCAGTGACTTGTAGCTGTTTTAGGCTACTGTTCACTGATTTGCCACTGAGGCCTCATGAACTCATCTTCAGCTTTAAATGATGATACTAACATCAACCTCTGTTACTATAGTCAGCTGTAATCTCCTTAGTATAATGCTACTGGAGAAATATAATCAGCTGACAAATTTAGATTTCTACTGGTATTGTTTATCTGCAGGCATAGGTCTCCTCAGGCTTGATACTGGGCCTGAGAGTAATTTACCTCCTGCAGAGTTTAACATGGTTATACCCTGATATTTAGTAGGGCTACCGATGAATCGATGACAATAGTCTGTCCCTACAAGGAGACCGAAGTCGGTGAGGTGATCAGACTTAATATTATCTGCCAATTTTATTCCTCTATTTCTCAGGAATTTGGCTGTTGCTCTCAGACCTTGAACTTGTAGGTCTACTGGTATTTTGTCCACCACAATGGCTTGTACTCGACAGATGTACCTGCCTAAACGTACTGATGGTTGTACCACCTGGTAGACTTGAGGTCCTGCATCTGTTACAAACCCTGAGATGTTGAATGACATCTGGGCTACAGGCCTTAATTGTAGTTCATCTGCCAACTTTCTAGTGATATATGTTCTCTGGGATCCTTGGTCAAACAACCCACGGGTATGGACCTTGGCCCTCTTATTCAGGATGGTAATTTGGGCAGTAGGCAAAGTCGTATTACCTTTAGACTTTGCCGATTGGACACTCTTTGTTGGTTGCACCTTGCAGTACTGTACTGTGGTGGGAATGCTATCTTCCACCTTGGGGTTTGGAGACGTTGTTTTGGTGTCTCTGCACAATGCTGCATGGTGCTGACCTTTGTTACACCTATTACAAGGGTGTAATTGGGTATCACAATCCTTGATGTTATGTTTCCTGAGGCACCTCCTGCAATGTTGCAAATCTTTGAGTCGCTCAACACGGGCGTCACTATCAGGAAAATTAGAGCAGTGGTACATTGAATGTTTCTCATTGCAGAACAAACATGTTCCATAGCTTCCTGTACCCTTTGGTGTCATGTTCTTGGGTGACACAGTAACTATAGGCTTGGAGGGTCCCACTGCATATACGCCCACACTGCCACTGTTCCACTTTGGTGTTGAATTATATTGTCTAGATTGATTTGGAGTACCTTTGGTACTCTGTGGTTTACTATTATTGGTTTCTGAGGGTTTACTTGGTGGTTTTAATTTGTCATGTGTTCGTAATTGATGAACTACTGACTTTAAACCTTCAGATATTTCATTCATAGATAAGATGCTTTTATTGTAATGAGCACTCATTTGTCTCAATATGTCCCTAGGTATTTTCTCCTGGACAATTATTTTCAAGACCCACTCAGCCCCGTTTGTATCTGCTGTCAGGCTGAGGGCATTGATCAATGATTCTACCTCCAGCTTGAAGACTTGGAGTGAATCAGCTGAAGCCTCCGGTGGGGGTAAATGCAACAGCTCATGAACTAAATGTGATGTTCTTACTTCTGGATCAGCATAATTATCCTTGAGGAGTTTTACTGCCAGATCATAGCCGTCATTAGTTAATCTCAGATGGGATACTACTGTTTTAGCCTCACCTGATAATTGGCCTTGCAAATAAGAGAATTTACTACTCTTTGGTAAAGATTGTTTTGAGTCTACAAGGTCAACGAATTTGTTCCAAAATTCGTCCCAATCTTCCTCATCTTTTCCTGAGAAAGTGGGTAAATTAATTGGAGGGAGTCGAGCTTCTGCTTGACTCGTATTAGATGCAACTGTTGTTATTGTTGCTGTTGCCTTGTTCTGGGCAATTAATTTGACATAAGGCTGTAACTTGGCCTGAGTGTGATCTTCATAATTCGCAAGATCAACCATAATGTCGTCTATTTCTGTTTCTGATAAATTGGTGTTAGCAAGTTCAGCCACATATGTTGCTATTTGACATTTGATTTGCTCAAATTTACCTGCAGCTGCTTGATAATAGCTTTCCAGGTCAGCATAATCAACTGTTGATTGTTGTGACAAATCTTCACATTTCTTGATCTGTCTTGTTAAGTGGCCTTTAAGACCTGCAAGGGTTCTTTTCATTCTCCCTGCATTATCCATACTGGCTCGTTGGTGAAGCCTTGTGGGGCTTGTACTTGGGCTGCTCATAATACTGAACAAACACTAATGGTAGCCTAGGGTAAAATGCACTCACTAGGCAATAATCCTACCTCTACTAGAGGTTAGCACTTAAAATTAATACACATTATATATATATACAATCATACACACTAATGATTTGAGTGATAAACCAGTGTCACTGGAAGTACCTTTAGGTTAGCTCTTCTATATCACCCTAGGATGGTAGAGACACTAATTAATCACTCAAAGGTGTAATGATCATAAGTAATTTATTATATATACAACTCAACTCGAGTTGATAAAAATTACACCCAAAATAGGGTCTGGACCATTCATTAATGGTGTTAGGTTGTTCAATATAGTACAACTGACTATGGTAATAATGGGACTAGGATGAACGATAATAGTTCAACTAGTCAATGGTTAATATCCTACCCTGTTGTGGGTTGGCAATTAGTAAATATTATACTGTGATCACTAGTGCAATATATATTAAATGATTCTCTATTTGGAGAAATAATATACACAATTATTGATAATAGCCTCTTAATTAGCCTCTATGAAACTTCTAATATTATCAAGAAGTATTAAATATTATTAGTGACCTCGCGAAATAAAGTCCACAAAATTCGTAGATAATCTCTCGCGAAATGTAACACCACGAAATCCGTGAACAATCTCGCGAAGACACAGTCACTAATTTGGCTGGATTCTATATTAGCGCTGTCATTTCACGAAATAACACGCCACCAAATATCTGTGGGTGTGCATGAAACCGCTGACGAAGCTGAACTGGGCTGAGGGAGGCTCCTGAGCTCCCTCGAGGCTACGCTGCCGTCTTGACTGCTGGCTTTGTTTAAATAACACTGCACTAGTATATTTAATGAATCCACTGGTTAACTGGTTCATCCGGTACTAAGATGACCAAATGTGGGTTCATAGGACCGAATATTCCGGTTCCGAAGGTCCAAATAATGTGGGAACCGACCTGTGAGATTTATATTTATTTAATTTATATGAATTTATATTTACGTTAATTTATATACTTCGATAGCAATTTGTATAATGATAAGTGGACTGTATTTCTGCAATAATCTCATAATCTCACAAATCGATCCTCTACACATTAGGGGGGGGGGTTATTAAATTAATATATATATGCAGCCAATCAAACTACAGAAATAACTACATACATTAAAGAGGTTCCTTATCTTATAGTACAGCAGGTTAGTCCACCAGGTATAACTAGGGTGTAGACACCAAATTATCCTCTTTGAGGTAGCTTCCATATCACCCAGTAACTGGTGCACAAATCTTGCATCCTCGTCTTGACCTGTCAAAGTGCGCTAGCTGTGAAGCCAGATACCTATATATGACAAGTATATCAGAGAAAACAGTACATGGAACATAAAGACCTGGCTTAATTACCTTTAGTTTGAGGCTTCCATGTGATCTAACCGGGTCACCCTATATAATGACATTAATGGCCACTAATGATAAATAATGGGTTTCGGAAAGAACACTTAACTTGATTTGTTGACAGCGTGTTGACAGATGGTACACCTTTGGTATCCATAACACTACGTCCAAGTAAAATTAACAGGAGCCGAATTTGCTCCCGTGTGAGCCTCTGGTCTCGTATAACAACAATGGCTGCCCTCCTTCCTCACTCTGACGCCTAGCTTACATTGTCCAGATTTCAGAAAGTGATAGAAGGGTCACATTTACTCTACTTTAATATTGATAATTAAGTTAATTTATATAAGATGTTTTTATGATGGTAAAGTCCAAAGACTAATATATTTAAGAATAATTCCCACCATAATAGGTGGTGAATGTAATAGTATGTGGTGATGATATCCCGTTTTCTATAGACGGTAATTCCACTACAAGTTACGTTTTCTATGGGTAACTTGTTTATACAACACAGCTCTTATCTGTCTGTATGATATATTAAATGGTGTCGGATTTTCCGACAATGGGTTCTCCCCTAGGTGTCCTGTTTGCAAACTTCTACATGGGTACCATCGAGCAAAAAGTCTTAGTCGACATGAACTTGAAACCGGCCATGTACTGCAGGTATGTTGACGACATTTTTACACAGGTACCTGATGTCAGACATCTGCAGGAGCTGAAGGAGGCATTTGAGCAGAGTTCCGTGCTGCGTTTCACTTACGAGACGGAAAAGGATGGGAAGCTGCCTTTTCTAGATGTAACAGTCATGGAAAAGGGCGGAGGTTTCCACACTGCAGTCTACACAAAGGAAACAAACATAGGAATGTGCCTAAATGCCAACAGCGACTGCCCTGACAGGTACAAGAGGAGTGTTGTTAACGCATACGTCGACCGTGCTCTCAGCCACAGCTCAGAATGGAAGCAAGTCGACGAAGAACTCTGTAGGGTAAGGCAGGTCCTAGTCAATAACGGCTTCTCCAATGGTTTCATCGAAGACATCATAAGAAGGAAAGTGAAAAGCCATGCAACCTCCGAAGAGATAACTAACACAACACCTATACCCCCTATTAGACTATTTTACAGGAACTTCTTTTCCACAGCTCATAAAACAGAGGAAAGGGTCCTGAAAGATATTGTTAATAGAAACGTTATCCCTACAGACAAAAATCAGAGGATACAACTGACGATTTACTATAAAACCAGAAAAACGGCCAGCCTACTCATGAGAAACTCTCCAGACACAAAACAGAACGCTTTAAAAGAGACTAACGTCGTCTATGCCTTCAAATGCCCACTTGGGGACTGTAAGCTCCAAAAAACCCAGTATATAGGCAAGACAACAACATCTCTTTCTAGGCGTTTAACGATGCATAAACAACAGGGCTCCATTAAGGAACATATAATCTCTTCCCATAACCAAACCATCGCCAGAGAAATCCTAGTAAACAACACAGAAATCATCGATAGATACAGCGATAGAAGGCGGCTTGACGTTTGCGAGGCACTACACATCAAGAAGTCAACACCAGCAATCAACAGCCAATTATTGCACAACTATATTCTACCCACCTCAAGACTCCGCTCCAATATAGAAGCATCAAGAAATATGGACCAATAGGCTTTCTACAAACACTTCTATTCAATACCCATTGTTTCTGTTCTGTCTTGTGTTGATACTTTTAATACCCTATTAATATCCCCTAGTGTTCTGTCTTGTGTTAATGCCACATCACCCTTCCCACCTCACTCAAATGTAATGCCACATCACCCTTCCCACCTCACTCAAAATGTAGATATAAAATCAGGGAAACGCAAGTTCTAATCAGTTGTGTATTTGTGAAGTCTTTGAAAATGTAATAAGTTTTACGAAACGCGCCCGTGTCGCGTCAGACTAGAAATAAAAATGAATTTTGGAGAAGTGATTTTTGATTTACCTCCAACAGTGAAGCGTAATGTACGAAAGATTGAGAAAATTCGTGTTAGAATTATTAATCTTACTTTTTCGGTCATATTTAATAATATATGTCTACAGGAAAGACTGCTACCAAAATATATATATATATATATATATATATATATATATATATATATATATATATATATATATATATATATATATATATATATATATATATATATATATATATATGTCGTACCTAGTAGCCAGAACGCCCTTCTCAGCCTACTATGCAAGGCCCGATTTGCCTAATAAGCCAAGTTTTACTGAATTATTATATTTTCTATAATTTTTTTCTTATGAAATGATAAAGCTACCCATTTCATTATGTATGAGGTCAATTTTTATTTATTGGAGTTAAAATTAACAAAGATATATGACCGATCCTAACCAACCCTACCTAACCTAACCTAACCTATCTTTATAGGTTAGGTTGGGTTAGGTAGCCGAAAAAGGTAGGTTTGGTTAGGTTAGGTAGGTTAGGTAGCCGAAAAACAATTAATTCATGAAAACCTGGCTTATTAGGCAAATCGGGCCTTGCATAGTAGGCTCAGAAGTGCATTCTGGCTACTAGGTACGACATATATATATATATATATATATATATATATATATATATATATATATATATATATATATATATATATATATATATATGTCGTACCTAATAGCCAGAACGCACTTCTCAGCCTACTATGCAAGGCCCGATTTGCCTAATAAGCCAATTTTTCATGAATTAATTTTTTTTCGACTACCTAACCTACCTAACCTAACCTAACCTAACTTTTTCGGCTACCTAACCTAACCTAACCTCTAAAGATAGGTTAGGTTAGGTTAGGTAGGGTTGGTTAGGTTCGGTCATATATCTACGTTAATTTTAACTCCAACAAAAAAAAAATTGACCTCATACATAATGAAACGGGTAGCTTTATCATTTCATAAGAAAAACATTTGAGAAAATTTATTAATTCATGAAAACTTGGCTTATTAGGCAAATCGGGCCTTGCATAGTAGGCTGAGAAGTGTGTTCTGGCTACTAGGTACGACATATATATATATATATATATATATATATATATATATATATATATATATATATATATATATATATATATATATATATATATATATATATATATATATATATATACATATATATATATATATATATATATATATATATATATATATATATATATATATATATATATATATATATATATATATATTATTAAATATGACCGAAAAAGTAAGATTAATAATTCTAACACGAATTTTCTCAATCTTTCGTACATTTCTTTTCACTGTTGGTGGTAATTCAAAAATCAATTCTCCAAAATTCATTTTTATTTCTAGTCTGACGCGACACTTGAGCGCGTTTCGTAAAACTTATTACATTTTCAAAGACTTTAGTTTACACATACACAACTGAATAGAACTTACACATCTCCGATTTGTTTATATCTACATTTGAGTGAGGTGGATGGGTATTGATAGTCAGACTAGAAATAAAAATGAATTTTCGGGAATTGATTTTTGAATTACCACCAACAGTGAAAAGAAATGTACGAAAGATTGAGAAAATTCGTGTTAGAATTATTAATCTTACTTTTTCGGTCATATTTAATAATATATGTCTACAGGAAAGACTTTGGTATACATTCCAACACGAATTTTCTCAATGTTTCTTATATATTTTTTAACTGTTGATGGTAACTGAAAAATCAATTCTCCAAAATTCATTTTTATTTCTAGTCTGACGTGACACTTGAGCGCGTTTCGTAAAACTTATTACATTTTCAAAGACTTTAGTTTACACACACACAACTATAACTGAACAGAGTTTAAACATCTTCGATTTTATACCTGCATTTGGGTGAGGTGATATGTTACAACAGTTTTGGATGAGGTGAAAACAAACATTCAACACAAGACAGAACACGAAACAATGGGTATATTATTTTGTAAGTTAAAGAGAAGAATGGAAGTAACTGCAAAGGGCCTATTGGCCCATATTTCTTGATGCTTCTATATTAGTGCGGAGTCTTGAAGTGGGTAGAATATAGTTGTGCATTAATTGGCAGTTGATTGCTGGTGTCGACTTCTTAATGTGTAGTGCCTGGCAGATATCTAGCCGCCTGCTATCGCTGTATCTATCGATGATTTCCGTGTTTTTTGTTAAGACTTCTCTGGTGATGGTATGGTTGTGGGAAGAGATTATATGTTCCTTAATGGAGCCCTGTTGCTTATGCATCGTTAATCACCTGGAAAGAGATGTTGTTGTCTTGCCTATATACTGAATTCTTTGTCTCCACCAAAGACACCTTACAAGCAGAACTTATTGCGGAAGGAGGAAAGAATCGAGGCAATTACAGAAGCACCATACTGTCTCACGAGCTCAAAACAGCAGCTAAGAGCCTTCGTGAGAACAAGGAGATAGTCGTCAGAAGAGGTGACAAGTCGCCAATATACGTCATTCTTAAAAACGACGAATATCTGGCGAAAATGAACCTCATTCTTTCTGACCAAACTGAATTCCAAAGAGTAACGAAGGACACTACAGCCGAATTGTAGGCAAAGGTCAACAAATTGATCGAAACTGTGAACGCCAAGAAATCCGGACTCCACCTGCCAAAGATTATTGGGGAATATAAGCCTGGATACGCGTATGGAAATGTCAAGACACATAAGCCTGGAATCCCACTTCGGCCAATCATTAACCAGATACCCACACCCACGTACAGGCTGGCGAAGCGACTCAACGGCCTGCTGACTCCTTATGTCCCTTGCGCCTTCAGCCTGAAGTCTCCAAAGGAATTTGTTGACTTACTGCGGGGAACACGGGCCACAGGGATAAGAGCCTCGTTGGACGTAGAATCACTGTTTACCAACGTACCTGTGGATGAAACAATCGGGATGATAGCGTACAGAGTGTATCGTGATCCGGCCTGTACTCCTCTTGACATACCAGAAAACATTCTAAGGAAACTACTCCAAGCTTGTACTAAAGAGGCACCCTTCTTGAGCCCGGATGGGCACATGTATAAGCGAGTAGATGGGGTCGCCATGGGTTCTCCCCTAGGTGTTCTGTTTTTTGAACTTCTACATGGGTACCATCGAACAAAAGGTCTTAGTCAACATGAACTTGAAACCGGCCATATACTGCAGGTATGTTGACGACATTTTTACACAGGTACCTGATGTCAGACATCTGCAGGATCTGAAGGAGGCATTTGAGCAGAATTCTGTGTTGCGTTTCACTTACGAGATGAAGAAGGATGGGAAGCTGCCCTTTCTAGATGTAACAGTCAAGGAAAGGAGCGGAGGTTTCCACACTGCAGTCTACACTAAGGAAACAAACATAGGAATGTGCCTCAATGCCAACAGTGACTGCCCAGACAGGTACAAGAGGAGTGTCGTTAACGCTTATGTCGACCGTCCTCTCAGCCACAGCTCAGGATGGAAGCAAGTCGATGAAGAACTCTGTAGGGTAAGGCAGGTCCTAGTCAACAACGGCTTCTCCGATGGTTTCGTTGAAGACATCATAAGAAGGAAGGTGAAACGCCATGCAACCTCTGAAGAGACAACTAACACAACACCTGTACCCCCTATTAGACTATTTTACAGGAACTTCTTTTCCACAGCTCATAAAACAGGGGAAAGGGTCCTGAAAGATATTGTTAATAGAAACGTTATCCCTACAGACAAAAATCAGAAGAAACAATTGACGATCTACTATAAAACCAAGAAAACGGCCAACCTACTCATGAGAAACTCTCCAGACACAAAGTAGAATGCTTTAAAAGAGACCAATGTCGTCTATGCCTTCAAATGCCCACTTGGGGACTATAATGCCTCAAAGAATTCAGTATATAGGCAAGACAACATCATCTCTTTCCAGGCGATTAACGATGCATAAGCAACAGGGCTCCATTAAGGAACATATAATCTCTTCCCACAACCAGACCATCACCAGAGAAGTCTTAACAAAAAACACGGAAATCATCGATAGATACAGTGATAGCAGGCGGCTAGATATCTGCGAGGCACTACACATTAAGAAGTCGACACCAGCAATCAACAGCCAATTAATGCACAACTATATTCTACCCACTTCAAGACTCCGAGCCAATATAGAAGTATCAAGAAATATGGGCCAATAGGCCCTTTGCAGTTACTTCCATTCTTCCCTTTAAAACTGACGTTATTGCTGCCTACAGAGTAGGCAAAAAGAATCCATCAGGTCAAAACCAACGGAAAATTCGCCTGAAGCTTTCTTCCCAGTTCACGAAATCCCATCTAGTCCGGACAGCTGCATCCCAACGGAAGGGATTATACATCAACGAGTGCTTGACTAGGAACAGACAGCAACTCCTCTACCGCCTGCGTCAAATCCGTCAACAAAACCCAGATGCGATTCATCAGTGCTTCGTTAGAGATGGACTGATAAAGGTGAGAAAAACCGCAGAGGGCAAAATGTTTACAATTACTAAAGAAGAGAACCTCAACTCTTTCTTCTCCCAATGTGGTTTGCCTCACCTTATTATCACTCCCAGTGAATTAACTTAATTAACCCCCTGTCAACTAGTGGGGCTAGGTATCCTAAGTCTCCTTGTTTCATTTTCTGACTTAATTTTTAACTTACTCTTAACTAGTCATTTACTGAAATTATTTAATTGAGTGCATTAATAGTTCTTCAGGTCTTATTAATTATACAGTCATAACTGAACTATTTATAGTTAATAATCATTAGCTTAAATTTGCCTATGTTTATTATTCAACTTTTCTTTGATTTCATTTATTACCTAGGTTGCCTAGCCTCGCCATGCTCCCTTACTCCATTGTACCCCTGGCTTTGCCTGCATCTCAAATTGCAAATTGTTACTTACAGTGTACCTGAGAGTACTTGTAAGCAATCTACCTCATTTTTCATTTTTGCTCAATTTGTTTTTGTATTGCTTAGTCTTGTTTATATTTTCGTTTTGTATTTCTATATCTTGTGTTTTGTATAGTCCATGTTTATATGTTTTTTCTTTAATCTCATTTATTACCTAGGTTGCCTAGACTAGCCATACTCCCTTACTCCATTGTACCCCTGTAAGCCCCTTGTAAGCTAACTTCTTTTTTATTCATTTTGTGTTTGTTTTGTACAGTATTGTGTACACATTTTCCCCTATTTTATAGCTTATTTCTACCTTGTAATTTACCTTCTTTCCTTGTTTTTCCTGCAATCAGCTTTTTTTATGCAGACAAGTATAGACCCAGAACTTAACCTCTTATCCACTATCTATGACAATAATCACTTTAATGATCTAAATTTCAGATATTTTGCAGCACATGATGTAAACAATGTATTAACTCATAATCACAATATCTCTGTAATCAATTTGAACGTTAGGTCCCTAGGTAAACACTTCGATGATGTTAGTGCCTTGATTGAAACTATTGACAACAAATTCTCTTTTATTATACTTACTGAAACATGGTTGAAAGAGGATACTACTCAATTCTTTAACATGCCTAACTACTCAGCAATTCACAACTGTCGTCAACTTCAGAGAGGTGTTGGCACTGCTCTTTACTACCACCAAGAACTAACATGCTTAAAAGAAATTAGAACTAGAGACTGCTATGGGGAGTATATCTTCGCCAGCTTCAGAGTCAAAGGTGCCGAGTCTGTCCTGTCTGTGGGTGCAGTTTATAGAATTCCTAACACTGATGTGTCCGAATTCAACTCAAACCTTAGAAATCTAATACTTGATAACAGACTGAACAAAAACCACCTAATTATCGCAGGGGACTTTAATATTGACCTCTGCGAGCCAGAACACCCTACTGCTGTTAGCTTCCTTAACTGTATGAATTCCTGCTTCCTCATACCTTTAATCACTAGACCTACTAGAATCACTGATAGCACTGCCACGACTCTAGATCACATCTGGACAAACATAACCTCTCCGCTTACTTCAGGTATAATCACCGATAGCACTACAGACCATTACCCCACATTTCTCTTAACTACCATTAGCAAACCACCTCTTGAGTCAAGAGAGATACGTTTTAGACTGCACGATGAATCTGCTATAGACAATTTTATAACTGCTGCTGATAATGTCAACTGGGAGTCCGAGTTAGGTAACATAGAGGACATCAACCTAGCAGTGCAATCTTTTCTTCAAAAAACTCTTAGCCTTTATAATACCCACTGTCCTATGCTTACAAAACAAGTCACAACCAAAAGGCTCAACAATCCCTGGCTTACAAAGGGAATACTTAAATCTATTAATAAAAAACATGACCTTGAGAAGAAGTATAGGTTAGGAATTGTCTCCAAAGAATTCTCAAAGAATTACTCATTATTGCTATCTAAGATAATTAGACGAGCCAAAACTAAATACTACGAAGATAAATTTACCCAAATAAAGAGCAACATTAAACAAACTTGGAGCACAATTTCACAAATATTGGGATCAAAGAAGTCTTTAAATAACAAACCGACTCTCCTGTCTAATAACGATGGTCAGCTTTCAGCCTCTGATTCTGCTATTGAGTTCAATAGGTTCTTCTCTTCCATTGGTTCATCCCTTGCAAATGATATTCCATCTTCCAGTACTGACATTAAGGACTATCTTACAGGTAACTATCCACAGTCTCTGTACCTAAAGCCTATTAATTCCACTGACGTCAATGAGATAATCCTTTTCCTTAAAACCAAGTCTGGCGCCCTTGAGGAGATACCAACTTTAATTTACAAAAAAGCCTCCAGATCTTTAGCCCCTGCTATTGCTTTGCTCTTCAACAAGTCACTTGAACTCCAAACCTTTCCAGATATTCTAAAAAAAAGCGAGAGTAACGCCTGTCCACAAATGTGGTGATCTCACAGATGTTAACAACTACAGACCTATATCAATCCTGCCAAACTTGTCAAAAAGTTTTGAAAAACTAATCTATAAGCAGCTTTACTCATATCTAGCCAAACTCAATATACTTAGCCCTTGCCAATATGGCTTCAGACCCAAAAAAAGCACTAACGATACACTTATTAGTATGCTTAACTCGATTCATACAGCTCTTGATAAAAATGAGTTCCCTGATGGGTTATTTGTGGACCTGCGTAAAGCTTTTGATACTGTCAACCACCAAACCCTTCTTCTTAAACTACATCATTATGGAGTCAGAGGACACTCCCTACAATACCTCAAATCCTACCTTACTGACAGGCTCCAATATGTTTCTGTGAATAATACAATTTCTCCCACCCTACCCATCAACATTGGTGTTCCTCAGGGCAGCATACTTGGCCCTCTCCTCTTTCTCATCTACATTAATGACCTTCCAAATGCCTCCCAACACCTCAAACCAATTCTATTTGCTGACGACACAACCTTCATTTACTCCAGTCCTGATCCCCTTGCTCTAAATGCCACAGTAAATACTGAGCTAAATAAAGTCCATCTTTGGCTAACTGCCAACAAACTCACCCTTAACATTGACAAAACTTTCTATATTCTGTTTAGCAATAAATCCTCTAATCAAATAAATCTCAAAATAAACAATACCCAAATTTGTAACAAATTAGATGGCAAATTCCTTGGCATTCTCATTGACCACAAGCTGAATTTCCAGGGACACATTCTAAATATATCAAAATAAGTTTCAAAAACTGTGGGCATTCTTTCTAAGATCAGATATTATGTACCACGCCCTGCCCTGGTGACTCTCTATTACTCCCTTATCTATCCATATCTCAACTATGGTATTTGTGCTTGGGGCTCTACTACCCAAAATCACTTACGTCCTCTAATTACTCAACACAAAGCTGCTATTAGGACAATATCCAACTCTGGCCCCAGGCATCACTCGGTACCCCTACTCAAATCTCTGAATATGTTAGACATTAAGTCATTGCACATTCTCTCATGTGTATTATACATATATAAAACGCTAAACTATAATGCCAATCCTGATCTCAAAAGCTTCATAGAAGGATGTAACAGAACCCATGAGCACCACACCAGAAATAAATACAGTTTTGATATTCCTAGAGTACGACTTAATAAAACTAGAAATGCTCTACAAATCAAGGGGCCCAGAATGTGGAATGACCTTCCCAACCATGTTAAAGACTGTACCTCTCTCAACCAGTTTAAGTTAAAAACGAAGCTATACCTAATAAATTCCCTGTAACCTACCTTACCCTTCTATTGTCAACCAATGTCTGTTTTTTTAAAGAGCGCTGTTTGTCGACATAATTGTATTTGTGCTGCTTTTTCATCTATGTTTTCATTTCTTGTTTTCATTCTACTCATTATGCTCAATTAGTATTAAGCTTGTCATTTAAGTTCATCATGCCCGAAACGCTTTGCGTAATAGTGGCTTTAGGCATTGTATGTACTAGCTCTACCTATAAGTCAACCAATCTTTGTAAAAACTTACTGTATGTATGTACCTTACCTAAATAAACATTTTATTTATTTATTTAACTTACAAAATATTGTACCCATTGTTTCGTGTTCTGTCTTGTGTAGAAAGTTTGTTTTCACCTCATCCAAAACTGTTGTAACATATCACCTCACCCAAATGCAGGTATAAAATCGAAGATGTTTAAACTCTATTCAGTTATAGTTGTGTGTGTGTAAACTAAAGTCTTTGAAAATGTAATAAGTTTTACGAAACGCGCTCAAGTGTCACGTCAGACTAGAAATAAAAATGAATTTTGGAGAATTGATTTTTGATTTACCATCAACAGTGAAAAAAATTATAAGAAACATTGAGAAAACAGAAACAAATATATATATATATATATATATATATATATATATATATATATATATATATATATATATATATATATATATATATATATATATATATATATATATATATATATATATGTCGTACCTAATAGCCAGAACGTACTTCTCAGCCTACTATGCAAGGCCCGATTTGCCTAATAAGCCAAGTTTTCAGGAAATAATTGTTTTTCGACTACCTAACCTACCTAACCTAACCTAACTTTTTCGGCTACCTAACCCAACCTAACCTATAAAGATAGGTTAGGTAGGGTTGGTTAGGTTCGGTCATATATCTACATTAATTTTAACTCCAATAAAAAAAAATTGACCTCATACATAATGAAATGGGTAGCTTTATCATATCATAAGAAAAAAATTAGAGAAAATATATTAATTCAGGAAAACTTGGCTTATTAGGCAAATCGGGCCTTGAATAGTAGGCCAAAAAGTGCGTTCTGGCTACTAGGTAAGACATATATATATATATATATATATATATATATATATATATATATATGTCGTACCTAGTAGCCAGAACGCAATTCTCAGCCTACTATGAAAGGCCCGATTTGCCTAATAAGCCAAGTTTCACTTAATTAATATATTTTCTCTAATTTTTTTCTTATGAAATGATAAAGCTACCCATTTCATTATGTATGAGGTCAATATTTTTTTATTGGAGTTAAAATTAACATAGATATATGACCGAACCTAACCAACCCTACCTAACATAACCTAACCTATCTTTATAGGTTAGGTTAGGTTAGGTAGCCGAAAAAGTTAGGTTAGGTTAGGTTAGGTAGGTTAGGTAGTCGAAAAACAATTAATTCATAAAAACTTGGCTTATTAGGCAAATTGGGCCTTGCATAGTAGGCTGAGAAGTGCGTTCTGGCTACTAGGTACGACATATATATATATATATATATATATATATATATATATATATATATATATATATATGTCGTACCTAGTAGCCAGAACTCACTTCTCAGCCTACTATTCAAGGCCCGATTTGCCTAATAAGCCAAGTTTTCCTGAATTAATATATTTACTATAATTTTTTTCTTATGAAATGATAAAGCAACCCTTTTCTCTATGTATGAGGTCAATTTTTTTTTATTGGAGTTAAAATTAACGTAGATATATGACCGAACCTAACCAACCCTACCTAACCTAACCTAACCTATATTTATAGGTAAGGTTAGGTTAGGTAGCCAAAAAAAGCTAGGTTAGGTTAGGTTAGGTAGGTTAGGTAGACGAAAAAACATTAATTCATGAAAACTTGGCTTATTAGGCAAATCGGGCCTTGAATAGTAGGCTGAGAAGTGCGTTCTGGCTATTAGGTACGACATATATATATATATATATATATATATATATATATATATATATATATATATATATGTCGTACCTAGTAGCCAGAACGCACTTCTCAGCCTACTATGCAAGGCCCGATTTGCCTAATAAGCCAAGTTTTCCTGAATTAATATATTTTCTCTATTTTTTTTCTTATGAAATGATAAAGCTACCCATTTCATTATGTATGACGTCAATTTTTTTTTATTGGAGCTAAAATTAACGTAGATATATGATCGAACCTAACCAACCCTACCTAACCTAACCTAACCTATCTTTATAGGTTAGGTTAGGTTAGGTAGCTGAAAAAGTTAGGTTAGGTTAGGTTAGGTAGGTTAGGTAGTCGAAAAACAATTAATTCATGAAAACTTGGCTTATTAGGCAAATCGGGCCTTGCATAGTAGTCAGAGAAGTGCGTTCTGGCTACTAGGTACGACATATATATATATATATATATATATATATATATATATATATATATATATGCAAACAAGCCTGAATGGTCCCCAGGACTATATACAACTGAAAACTCACACCCCAGAAGTGACTCGAACCCATACTCCCACAACTGGTATGTACAGGGACGCCTTAATCCGCTTGACCATCACGACCGGACATAAGGAAGTGATAGCCGAGGCTATATGAACCACTTCCCCGCCGGCACTCGGATGGTAATCTTGGGCATAGCATTTTATCAAATCACCTCATTCTTTGGGGCACACGTGAGGAACACAAATGCAAACAAGCCTGAATGGTCCCCAGGACTATATACAACTGAAAACTCACACCCCAGAAGTGACTCGAACCCATACTCCCACAACTGGTATGTACAGGGACGCCTTAATCCGCTTGACCATCACGACCGGACATAAGGAAGTGATAGCCGAGGCTATATGAACCACTTCCCCGCCGGCACTCGGATGGTAATCTTGGGCATAGCATTTTATCAAATCACCTCATTCTTTGGGGCACACGTGAGGAACACAAATGCAAACAAGCCTGAATGGTCCCCAGGACTATATACAACTGAAAACTCACACCCCAGAAGTGACTCGAACCCATACTCCCACAACTGGTATGTACAGGGACGCCTTAATCCGCTTGACCATCACGACCGGACATAAGGAAGTGATAGCCGAGGCTATATGAACCACTTCCCCGCCGGCACTCGGATGGTAATCTTGGGCATAGCATTTTATCAAATCACCTCATTCTTTGGGGCACACGTGAGGAACACAAATGCAAACAAGCCTGAATGGTCCCCAGGACTATATACAACTGAAAACTCACACCCCAGAAGTGACTCGAACCCATACTCCCACAACTGGTATGTACAGGGACGCCTTAATCCGCTTGACCATCACGACCGGACATAAGGACATTGTGTTCCTCACGTGTGCCCCAAAGAATGAGGTGATTTGATAAAATGCTATGCCCAAGATTACCATCCGAGTGCCGGCGGGGAAGTGGTTCATATAGCCTCGGCTATCACTTCCTTATGTCCGGTCGTGATGGTCAAGCGGATTAAGGCGTCCCTGTACATACCAGTTGTGGGAGTATGGGTTCGAGTCACTTCTGGGGTGTGAGTTTTCAGTTGTATATAGTCCTGGGGACCATTCAGGCTTGTTTGCATTTGTGTTCCTCACGTGTGCCCTAAAGAATGAGGTGATTTGATAAAATGCTATGCCCAAGATTACCATCCGAGTGCCGGCGGGGAAGTGGTTCATATAGCCTCGGCTATCACTTCCTTATGTCCGGTCGTGATGGTCAAGCGGATTAAGGCGTCCCTGTACATACCAGTTGTGGGAGTATGGGTTCGAGTCACTTCTGGGGTGTGAGTTTTCAGTTATATATATATATATATATATATATATATATATATATATATATATATATATGTCTTACCTAGTAGCCAGAACGCACTTTTTGGCCTACTATTCAAGGCCCGATTTGCCTAATAAGCCAAGTTTTCCTGAATTAATATATTTTCTCTAATTTTTTTCTTATGATATGATAAAGCTACCCATTTCATTATGTATGAGGTCAATTTTTTTTTATTGGAGTTAAAATTAATGTAGATATATGACCGAACCTAACCAACCCTACCTAACCTATCTTTATATATATATATATATATATATATATATATATATATATATATATATATATATATATATATATATATATATATATATATATATATATATATATGTCGTACCAAGTAGCCAGAACGCACTTGTCAGCCTACTATGCAAGGCCTGATTTGCCTAATAAACCAAGTTTTCATGAATTAATTGTTTTTCGACAACCTAACCTACCTAACCTAACCTAACCTAACTTTTTGGCTACCTAACCTATAAAGATAGGTTAAGTTAGGTTAGGTAGGATTGGTTAGGTTCGGTCATATATCTACGTTAATTTTAACTCCCCCCAAGAAAATTGACCTCAGACATAATGAAATGGGTAGCTTTATCATTTCATAAGAAAAAAATTAGAGAAAATATATTAATTCAGGAAAACTTTGGCTTATTAGGCAAATCGGGCCTTGCATAGTAGGCCGAGAAGTGCGTTCTGGCTACTAGGTACGACATATATATATATATATATATATATATATATATATATATATATATATATATATATATATATATATATATATATATATATATATATGTCGTACCTAGTAGCCAGAACGCACTTCTCGGCCTACTATGCAAGGCCCGATTTGCCTAATAAGCCAAGTTTTCATGAATTAATTGTTTTTCGACTACCTAACCAACCTAACCTAATCTAACCTAACTTTTTGGGCTACCTAACCTAACCTAGCCTATAAAGATAGGTTAGGTTAGGTTAGGTAGGGTTGGTTAGGTTTGGTCATATATCTACGTTAATTCTAACTCCAATGAAAAAAAATTGACCTCATACATAATGAAATGGGTAGCTTTATCATTTCATAAGAAAAAAATTAGAGAAAATATATTAATTCAGGAAAACTTGGCTTATTAGGCAAATTTGGCCTTGCATAGTAGGCTGAGAAGTGCGTTCTGGCTACTAGGTACGACATATATATATATATATATATATATATATATATATATATATATATATATATATATATATATATGCGAACAAGCCTGAATTGGGTTCGAGTCACTTCTGGGGTGTGAGTTTTCAGTTTTATATATATATATATATATATATATATATATATATATATATATATATATATATATATATATATATATATATATATATATATATATATATATATATATATATATATATATATATATTATTAAATATGATCGAAAAAGTAAGATTAATTATTCTAACACGAATTTTCTCAATCTTTCGTACATTAAGCTTCACTGTTGGAGGTAAATAAAAAATCACTTCTCCAAAATTCATTTTTATTTCTAGTCTGACGCGACACGGGCGCGTTTCGTAAAACTTATTACATTTTCAAAGATTTCACAAATACACAACTGATTAGAACTTGCGTTTCTCTGATTTTATATCTACATTTGAGTGAGGTGGGAAGGGTGATGTGGCATTAACACAAGACAGAACAATAGGGGATATTAATAGGGTATTAAAAGTATCAACACAAGACAGAACAGAAACAATGGGTATTGAATAGAAGTGTTTGTACGAAAGATTGAGAAAATTCGTGTTAGAATTATTAATCTTACTTTTTCGGTCATATTTAATAATATATGTCTACAGGAAAGACTGCTACCAAAATATACTAATGTTAAAGTGCACCACCCAGCAGCAAGGAATCAAGCCTTCACGATAAAATATCGCCAGGATCTGATTCGTGATCAGATATACAAGTCAGAGAATGAAATCAAAGACAACAAAACGCAACTACTTCATGCTACAAACGAGTGGAGAAATAGCAACATCGACCATAGTATCCGTACCCGCATTGAACAACACCTCGACATCCTCACAGACCAACATCACCTCAGCACTGAAACAAGGATTATCAAGAAACTAACAACATTATATGGAGGACCTATGGCAATTCCACGACCAAGAGATGGCTTCCTGAACCTTGCAGGAATTAACCTCACTGAGGACCAAGTCACTCTCCTAAATCTGGGCATAAACTGTCATGTTATGTCCAGACCGAGTGAAATGGCCCGGAAAGTAGAGTTGGAAATTCTGTTGGACGACATATTCGACCTCGAGACACAAAAGAAGGTCACTACCAAAGATACCTTACAAGCAGAACTTATTGCAGAATGAGGAAAGAATCGAGGCAACTACAGAAGCACCATACTGTCCCCCGAGCTTAAAGCGGCAGCCAAAAGCCTTCGTGAGAACAAGGAGATAGTTGTCAGGAGAGGTGACAAGTCGCCAATATATGTCATTCTTAAAAAAGACGAATATCTGGCGAAAATGAACATCATACTCTCTGACCAAACTAAGTTCCAAAGGGTAACGAAGGACACTACAGCCGAATTAAAAGCAAAGGTCAACAAACTGATCGAAACTGTGAACGCCAAGAAATCCGGACTCCACCTGCCAAAGATCATTGGGGAATATAAACCTGGATATGCGTATGGAAATGTCAAGACGCACATGCCTGGAAACCCACTTCGGCCAATCATTAGCCAGATACCCACACCCACGTACAGACTGGCGAAGCGACTCAACGGCCTGCTGACTCCTTATGTTCCTTGCGCCTTCAGCCTGAAGTCTCCAAAGGAATTTGTGGACTTACTGCGGGGCGCACGGGCCACAGGGATAAGAGCCTCGTTGGACGTAGAATCGCTGTTTACCAACGTACCTGTGGACGAGACAATCGGAATGATAGCCGACAGAGTGTAACGTGATCCAGCCTGTACTCCTCTTGACATGCCAGAAAGTATTCTGAGGAAACTACTCCAAGCTTGTACTAAAGAGGCACCCTTCTTGAGCCCGGATGGGCACATGTATAAGCAAGTAGATGGGGTCGCCATGGGTTCTCCCCTAGGTGTCCTGTTTGCAAACTTCTACATGGGTACCATCGAGCAAAAAGTCTTAGTCGACATGAACTTGAAACCGGCCATATACTGCAGGTATGTTGACGACATTTTTACACAGGTACCTGATGTCAGACATCTGCAGGAGCTGAAGGAGGCATTTGAGCAGAGTTCCGTGCTGCGTTTCACTTACGAGACGGAAAAGGATGGGAAGCTGCCTTTTCTAGATGTAACAGTCATGGAAAAGGGCGGAGGTTTCCACACTGCAGTCTACACTAAGGAAACAAACATAGGAATGTGCCTAAATGCCAACAGCGACTGCCCTGACAGGTACAAGAGGAGTGTTGTTAACGCATACGTCGACCGTGCTCTCAGCCACAGCTCAGAATGGAAGCAAGTCGACGTAGAACTCTGTAGGGTAAGGCAGGTCCTAGTCAATAACGGCTTCTCCAATGGTTTCATCGAAGACATCATAAGAAGGAAAGTGAAAAGCCATGCAACCTCCGAAGAGACAACTAACACAACACCTATACCCCCTATTAGACTATTTTACAGGAACTTCTTTTCCACAGCTCATAAAACGGAGGAGAGGGTCCTGAAAGATATTGTTAATAGAAACGTTATCCCTGCAGACAAAAATCAGAGGATACAACTGACGATTTACTATAAAACCAGAAAAACGGCCAGCCTACTCATGAGAAACTCTCCAGACACAAAACAGAACGCTTTAAAAGAGACTAACGTCGTCTATGCCTTCAAATGCCCACTTGGGGACTGTAAGCTCCAAAAAACCCAGTATATAGGCAAGACAACAACATCTCTTTCTAGGCGTTTAACGATGCATAAGCAACAGGGCTCCATTAAGGAACATATAATCTCTTCCCATAACCAAACCATCGCCAGAGAAATCCTAGTAAACAACACAGAAATCATCGATAGATACAGCGATAGCAGGCGGCTTGAGGTTTGCGAGGCACTACACATCAAGAAGTCAACACCAGCAATCAACAGCCAATTATTGCACAACTATATTCTACCCACCTCAAGACTCCGCTCCAATATAGAAGCATCAAGAAATATGGACCAATAGGCTTTCTACAAACACTTCTATTCAATACCCATTGTTTCTGTTCTGTCTTGTGTTGATACTTTTAATACCCTATTAATATCCCCTATTGTTCTGTCTTGTGTTAATGCCACATCACCCTTCCCACCTCACTCAAATGTAGATATAAAATCAGAGAAACGCAAGTTCTAATCAGTTGAGTATTTGTGAAGTCTTTGAAAATGTAATAAGTTTTACGAAACGCGCCCGTGTCGCGTCAGACTAGAAATAAAAATGAATTTTGGAGAAGTGATTTTTGATTTACCTCCAACAGTGAAGCGTAATGTACGAAAGATTGAGAAAATTCGTGTTAGAATTATTAATCTTACTTTTTCGGTCATATTTAATAATATATGTCTACAGGAAAGACTGCTACCAAAATATACTAATATATATATATATATATATGTCGTACCTAATAGCCAGAACGCACTTCTCAGCCTACTATGCAAGGCCCGATTTGCCAAGTAAGCCAAGTTTTCATGAATTAATTGTTTTTCGTCTACCTAACCTACCTAACCTAACCTAACCTAACTTTTTCGGCTACCTAACCTAACCTGACCTATAAAGATAGGTTAGGTTAGGTTAGGTAGGGTTGGTTAGGTTCGGTCATATATCTACGTTAATTTTAACTCTAATAAAAAAAATTGACCTCATACATAATGAAATGGGCAGCTTTATCATTTCATAAGAAAAAAATTAGAGAAAATATATTAATTCAGGAAAACTTGGCTTATTAGGCAAATTTGGCCTTGCATAGTAGGCTGAGAAGTGCATTCTGGCTACTAGGTACGACATATATATATATATATATATATATATATATATATTAGTATATTTTGGTAGCAGTCTTTCCTTTAGACATATATTATTAAATATGACTGAAAAAGTAAGATTAATAATTCTAACACGAAGTGGAAGTGATTGTAGAAAGCCTATTGAATGGAAGTGATTGTAGAAAGCCTATTGGTCCATATTTCTTGATGCTTCTATATTGGAGCGGAGTCTTGAGGTGGGTAGAATATAGTTGTGCATTAATTGGCTGTTGATTGCTGGTTTTGACTTCTTGATGTGTAGTGCCTCGCAGACGTCAAGCCGCCTGCTATCGCTGTATCTATCGATGATTTCGGTGTTGTTTATTAGGATTTCTCTGGCGGTGGTTTGGTTGATGGAAGAGATTATATGTTCCTTAATGGAGCCCTGTTGCTTATGCATCGTTAAACGCCTAGAAAGAGATGTTGTTGTCTTGCCTATATACTGGGTTTTTTGGAGCTTACAGTCCCCAAGAGGGCATTTGAAGGCATAGACGACGTTGGTCTCTTTTAAAGCGTTCTGCTTTGTGTCTGGAGAGTTTCTCATGAGTAGGCTGGCCGTTTTTCTGGTTTTATAGTAAATCGTCAGTTGTATCTTCTGATTTTTGTCTGTAGGGATAACGTTTCTATTAACAATATCTTTCAGGACCCTTTCCTCCGTTTTATGAGCTGTGGAAAAGAAGTTCCTGTAAAATAGTCTAATAGGGGGTATAGGTTTTGTGTTAGTTGTCTCTTCAGAGGTTGCATGGCGTTTCACTCTCCTTCTTATGATGTCTTCGACGAAACCATTGGAGAAGCCATTGTTGACTAGGACCTGCCTTACCCTACAGAGTTCTTCGTCGACTTGCTTCCATTCTGAGCTGTGGCTGAGAGCACGGTCGACATTGGCGTTAACAACACTCCTCTTGTACCTGTCTGGGCAGTCGCTGTTAGCATTTAAGCACATTCCTATGTTCGTTTCCTTAGTGTAGTCTGCAGTGTTGAAACCTCCGCTCTTTTCCATGACTGTTACATCTAGAAAGGGCAGCTTCCCATCCTTTTCCATCTCGTAAGTGAAACGCAGCACGGAACTCTGCTCAAATGCCTCCTTCAGCTCCTGCAGATGTCTGACATCAGGTACCTGTGTAAAATTGTTGTCAACATAACTGCAGTATATGGCCGGTTTCAAGTTCATGTCGACTAAGACTTTTTGCTCGATGGTACCCATGTAGAAGTTTGCAAAAAGGACACCTAGGGGAGAACCCATGGCGACCCCATCTACTTGCTTATACATGTGCCCATCCGGGCTCAAGAAGGGTGCCTCTTTAGTACAAGCTTGGAGTAGTTTACTTAGAATATTTTCTGGTATGTCAAGAGGAGTACAGGCCGGATCACGATACACTCTGTCGGCTATCATCCCGATTGTCTCGTCCACAGGTACGTTGGTAAACAGTAATTCGACGTCCAACGAGGCTCTTATCCCTGTGGCCCGTGTGCCCCGCAGTAAGTCAACAAATTCCTTTGGAGACTTCAGGCTGAAGGCACAAGGGACATAAGGAGTCAGCAGGCCGTTGAGTCGCTTCGCCAGTCTGTACGTGAGGGTGTGGGTATCTGGCTAACGATTGGCCGAAGTGGGTTTCCAGGCTTATGTGTCTTGACATTTCGATACGCATATCCAGGTTTATATTCCCCAATAATCTTTGGCAGGTGGAGTCCGGATTTCTTGGCGTTCACAGTTTCGATCAGTTTGTTGACCTTTGCTTTCAATTCGGCTCTAGTGTCCTTCGTTACCCTTTGAAATTTAGTTTGGTCAGAGAGTATGAGGTTCATTTTCGCCAGATATTCGTCTTTTTTAAGAATGACGTATATTGTTGACTTGTCACCTCTCCTGACAACTATCTCCTTGTTCTCACGAAGGGTTTTAGCTGCCGCTTTGAGCTCGGTGGACAGTATGGTGCTTCTGTAGTTGCCTCGATTCTTTCCTCCTTCCGCAATAAGTTCTGCTTGTGAGGTATCTTTGGTAGTGACCTTCTTTTGTGTCTCGAGGTCGAATATGTCGTCCAACAGAATTTCTAACTCCACTTTCCGGGCCATCTCACTCGGTCTGGACATAAGGTGACAGTTTTTACCCAGATTTAGGAGAGTGACTTGGTACTCAGTGAGGTTAATTCCTGCCAGGTTCAGGAAGCCATCGCTTTGTCGTGGAATTGCCATAGGTCCTCCATATAACGTTGTTAGTTTCTTGATAATCCTTGTTTCAGTGCTGAGGTGATGTCAGTCTGTGAGGATGTCGAGGTGTTGTTCAATGCAGGTACGGAGACTTTCGTCGATGTTGCTATTTCTCCATTCGTTTGTAGCATGAAGTAGTTGCGTTTTCTTGTCTTTGATTTCATTTTCTGCCTTGTATATCTGATCACGAATCAGATCCTGGCGATATTTTATCGTGAAAGCTTGATTCCTTGCTGCTGGGTCGTGCGTTTTAATATTAGTATATTTTGGTAGCAGTCTTTCCTGTAGATATATATTATTAAATATGACCGAAAAAGTAAGATTAATTATTCTAACACGAATTTTCTCGATCTTTCGTACGTTTCTTTTCACTGTTGGTGGTAATTCAAAAATCAATTCTCCAAAATTCATTTTTATTTCTAGTCTGACGCGACACTTGAGCGCGTTTCGTAAAACTTATTACATTTTCAGACTTTAATTTTCACATACACAACTGAATAGAACTTACACATCTTCGATTTGTTTATATCTACATTTGAGTCAGGTGGATGGGGTGAGGTGGTATTAATAGGGTATTAAATTCCTAAACACAAGACAGAACACGAAACAATGGGTATTGAATGGAAGTGATTGTAGAAAGCCTATTGGTCCATATTTCTTGATGCTTCTATATTGGAGCGGAGTCTTGAGGTGGGTAGAATATAGTTGTGCAGTAATTGGCTGTTGATTGCTGGTGTTGACTTCTTGATGTGTAGTGCCTCGCAGACGTCAAGCCGCCTTCTATCGCTGTATCTATCGATGATTTCTGTGTTGTTTTCTAGGATTTCTCTGGCGATGGTTTGGTTGTGGGAAGAGATTATATGTTCCTTAATGGAACATATAATCTTCTTTTCCTTCTTTTCCACAGCTCATAAAACTGACGAAAGGGTCCTGAAAGATATTGTTAATAGAAACGTTATCCCTACAGACAAAAATCAGAGGATACAACTGACGATTTACTATAAAACCAGAAAAACGGCCAGCCTACTCATGAGAAACTCTCCAGACACAAAGCAGAACGCTCTAAAAGAGACCAACGTCGTCTATGCCTTCAAATGCCCTCTTGGGGACTGTAAGCTCCAAAAAACCCAGTATATAGGCAAGACAACAATATCTCTTTCTAGGCGCTTAACGATGCATAAGCAACAGGGCTCCATTAAGGAACATATAATCTCTTCCCACAACCAAACCATCGCCAGAGAAATCCTAGTAAACAACACAGAAATCATCGATAGATACAGCGATCAGCCTACTATGCAAGGCCCGATTTGCCTAATAAGCCAAGTTTTCATGAATTAATTGTTTTTCGACTACCTAACCTACCTAACCTAACCTAACCTAACTTTTTTGGCTACCCAACCTAACCTAACCTATGAAGATAGGTTAGGTTAGGTTAGGTAGGGTTGGTTAGGTCGGTCATATATCTACGTTAATTTTAACTCCAATACAAAAAAATTGACCTCATACATAATGAAATGGGTAGCTTTATCTTTTTATGAGAAAAAAATTAGAGAAAATATATTAATTCAGGAAAACTTGGCTTATTAGGCAAATCGGGGCTTGCATAGTAGGCTGAGAAGTGCGTTCTGGCTACTAGGTACGACATATATATATATATATATATATATATATATATATATATATATATATATATATATATATATATATATATATATATATATATATACATATATATGTCGTACCTAGTAGCCAGAATGCACTTCTCAGCCTACTATGCAAGGCCCGATTTGCCTAATAAGCCAAGTTTTCATGAGTTAATATATTTTCTCTAATTTTTTCTTATTAAATGATAAAGCTACCCATTTCATTATGTATGAGGTCAATTTTTTTTTATTAAAGTTAAAATTAACGTAGATATATGACCGAACCTAACCAACCCTACCTAACCTAACCTAACCTATCTTTATAGGTTAGGTTAGGTTAGGTAGCCGAAAAAGATAGGTTAGGTTAGGTTAGGTAGTCGAAAAACAATTAATTCATGAAATCTTGGCTTATTAGGCAAATTGGGCCTTGCATAGTAGGCTGAGAAGTGCGTTGTGGCTACTAGGTACGACATATATATATATATATATATATATATATATATATATATATATATATATATATATATGTCGTACCTAGTAGCCAGAACGCACTTCTCAGCCTACTATGCAAGGCCCGATTTGCCTAATAAGCCAAGTTTTCATGAATTATTTATTTTTCGACTACCTAACCTACCTAACCTAACCTAACCTAACTTTTTCGGCTACCTAACCTAACCTAACCTATAAAGATAGGTTAGGTTAGGTTAGGTAGGGTTGGTTAGGTTCGGTCATATATCTACGTTAATTTTAACTAAAATAAAAAAAAATTGACCTCATACATAATTAAATGTGTAGCTTTATCATTTCATAAGAAAAAAAATTGAGAAAATATATTAATTCAGGAAAACTTGGCTTATTAGGCAAATCAGGCCTTGCATAGTAGGCTGAGAAGTGCGTTCTGGCTACTAGGTACGACATATATATATATATATATATATATATATATATATATATATATATATATATATATATATGTCGTACCTAATAGCCAGAACGCACTTCTCAGCCAACTATGCATGGCCCAATTTGCCTAATAAGCCAAGTTTTCATGAATTAATGTTTTTTCGACTACCTAACCTACCTAACCTAACCTAACCTAACTTTTTCTGCTACCTAACCTAACCTAACCGATAGAGATAGGTTAGGTTAGGTTAGGTAGGGTTGGTTAGGTTCGGTCATATATCTACGTTAATTTTAACTTCAATAAAAAAAAATTGACCTCATACATAATGAAATGGGTAGCTTTATCACTTCATAAGGAAAAAATTAGAAAAAATATATTAATTCAGGAAAACTTGGCTTATTAGGCAAATTGGGCCTTGCATAGTAGGCTGAGAAGTGCGTTCTGGCTATTAGGTACGACATATATATATATATATATATATATATATGTCGTACCTAGTAGTCAGAACGCACTTTTTGGCCTACTATGCAAGGCCCGATTTGCCTAATAAGCCAAGTTTTCCTGAATAAATATATTTTCTCTAATTTTTTTTCTTATGAAATGATAAAGCTACCCATTTCATTATGTATGAGGTCAATTTTTTTATTGGAGTTAAAATTAACGTAGATATATGACCGAACCTAACCAACCCTACCTAACCTAACCTAACCTATCTTTATAGGTTAGGTTCGGTTATGTAGCCGAAAAAGGTAGGTTAGGTTAGGTTAGGTAGGTTAGGTAGTCGAAAAACAATTAATTCATGAAAACTTGGCTTATTAGGCAAATCGGGCTTTGCATAGTAGGCTGAGAAGTGAGTTCTGGCTACTAGGTACGACATATATATATATATATATATATATATATATATATATATATATATATATATATATATATATATATATATATTTTTATATATATATATATATATATAATATATATATATATATATATATATATATATATATATATATATATATATATATATATATATATATTATTAAATATGACCGAAAAAGTAAGATTAATAATTCTAACACGAATTTTCTCAATCTTTCGTACATTTCGTTTCACTGTTGGAGGTAAATCAAAAATCAATTCTCCAAAATTCATTTTTATTTCTAGTCTGATGCGACACGAGCGCGTTTCGTAAAACTTATTACATTTTCAAAGACTTTAGTTCACAAATACACAACTGAATAGAACTTACGCATCTCCGATTTTATATCTACATTTGAGTGAGGTGGAAGGGGTGATGTGGCATTAACACAAGACAGAACAAGATGTGGTATTAATAGGGTATTAATTTCATCAACACAAGACAGAACAAGAGTATTAATAGGGTATTAATTTCATCAACACAAGACAGAACACGAAACAATGGATATTGAATAGAAGTGTTTGTAGAAAGCCTATTGGTCCATATTTCTTGATGCTTCTATATTGGAGCGGAGTCTTGAGGTGGGTAGAATACAGTTGTGCAATAATTGGCTGTTGATTGCTGGTGTTGACTTCTTGATGTGTAGTGCCTCGCAAACGTCAAGCCGCCTGCTATCGCTGTATCTATCGATGATTTCTGTGTTGTTTACTAGGATTTCTCTGGCGATGGTTTGGTTGTGGGAAGAGATAATATGTTCCTTAATGGAGCCCTGTTGCTTATGCATCGTTAAACGCCTAGAAAGAGATGTTGTTGTCTTGCCTATATACTGGGTTTTTTGGAGCTTACAGTCACCAAGAGGGCATTTGAAGGCATAGACGACGTTAGTCTCTTTTAAAGCGTTCTGTTTTGTGTCTGGAGAGTTTCTCATGAGTAGGCTGGCCGTTTTTCTGGTTTTATAGTAAATCGTCAGTTGTATCCTCTGATTTTTGTCTGTAGGGATAATGTTTCTATTAACAATATCTTTCACGACCCTTTCCTCCGTTTTATGAGCTGTGGAAAAGAAGTTCCTGTAAAATAGTCTAATAGGGGGTATAGGTGTTGTGTTAGTTGTCTCTTCAGAGGTTGCATGGCTTTTCACTTTCCTTCTTATGATGTCTTCGACGAAACCATTGGAGAAGCCGTTATTGACTAGGACCTGCCTTACCCTACAGAGTTCTTCGTCGACTTGCTTCCATTCTGAGCTGTGGCTGAGAGCACGGTCGACATATTCGTTAACAACACTCCTCTTGTACCTGTCTGGGCAGTCGCTGTTGGCATTTAGGCACATTCCTATGTTTGTTTCCTTAGTGTAGACTGCAGTGTGGAAACCTCCGCCCTTTTCCATGACTGTTACATCTAGAAAGGGCAGCTTCCCATCCTTTTCCATCTCGTAAGTGAAACGCAGCACGGAACTCTGCTCAAATGCCTCCTTCAGCTCCTGCAGATGTCTGACATCAGGTACCTGTGTAAAAATGTCGTCAACATACCTGCAGTATATGGCCGGTTTCAAGTTCATGTCGACTAAGACTTTTTGCTCGATAGTACCCATATAGAAGTTTGCAAACAGGACACCTAGGGGAGAACCCATGGCGACCCCATCTACTTGCTTATACATGTGCCCATCCGGGCTCAAGAAGGGTGCCTCTTTAGTACAAGCTTGGAGTAGTTTCCTCAGAATATTTTCTGGTATGTCAAGAGGAGTACAGGCTGGATCACGATACACTCTGTCGGCTATCATTCCGATTGTCTCGTCCACAGGTTCGTTGGTAAACAGCGATTCTACGTCCAACGAGGCTCTTATCCCTGTTGCCCGTGTGCCCCGCAGTAAGTCAACAAATTCCTTTGGAGACTTCAGGCTGAAGGCGCAAGGAACATAAGGAGTCAGCAGGCCGTTGAGTCGCTTCGCCAGTCTGTACGTGGGTGTGGGTATCTGGCTAATGATTGGCCGAAGTGGGTTTCCAGGCTTGTGCGTCTTGACATTTCCATACGCATATCCAGGTTTATATTCCCCAATGATCTTTGGCAGGTGGAGTCCGGATTTCTTGGCGTTCACAGTTTCGATCAGTTTGTTGACCTTTGCTTTTAATTCGGCTGTAGTGTCCTTCGTTACCCTTTGGAACTTAGTTTGGTCAGAGAGTATGATGTTCATTTTCGCCAGATATTCGTCTTTTTTAAGAATGACATATATTGGCGACTTGTCACCTCTCCTGACAACTATCTCCTTGTTCTCACGAAGGCTTTTAGCTGCCGCTTTAAGCTCGGGGGACAGTATGGTACTTCTGTAGTTGCCTCGATTCTTTCCTCCTTCTGCAATAAGTTCTGCTTGTAAGGTATCTTTGGTAGTGACCTTCTTTTGTGTCTCGAGGTCGAATATGACGTCCAACAGAATTTCCAACTCTACTTTCCGGGCCATCTCACTCGGTCTGGACATAACATGACAGTTTATGCCCAGATTTAGGAGAGTGACTTGGTCCTCAGTGAGGTTAATTCCTGCAAGGTTCAGGAAGCCATCTCTTCGTCGTGGAATTGCCATAGGTCCTCCATATAATGTTGTTAGTTTCTTGATAATCCTTGTTTCAGGATTATCAAGAAACATCATAAGAAGGAAAGTGAAAAGCCATGCAACCTCTGAAGAGACAACTAACACAACACCTATACCCCCTATTAGACTATTTTACAGGAACTTCTTTTCCACAGCTCATAAAACGGAGGAAAGGGTCCTGAAAGATATTCTTAATAGAAACGTTATCCCTACAGACAAAAATTAGAGGATACAACTGACGATTTACTATAAAACCAGAAAAACGGCCAGCCTACTCATGAGAAACTCTCCAGACACAAAACAGAACGCTTTAAAAGAGACTAACGTCGTCTATGCCTTCAAATGCCCTCTTGGGGACTGTAAGCTCCAAAAAACCCAGTATATAGGCAAGACAACAACATCTCTTTCTAGGCGTTTAACGATGCATAAGCAACAGGGCTCCATTAAGGAACATATAATCTCTTCCCACAACCAAACCATCGCCAGAGAAATCCTAGTAAACAACACAGAAATCATCGATAGATACAGCGATAGCAGGCGGCTTGACGTTTGCGAGGCACTACACATCAAGAAGTCAACACCAGCAATCAACAGCCAATTATTGCACAACTATATTCTACCCACCTCAAGACTCCGCTCCAATATAGAAGCATCAAGAAATATGGACCAATAGGCTTTCTACAAACACTTCTATTCAATATCCATTGTTTCGTGTTCTGTCTTGTGTTAATGAAATTAATACCCTATTAATACTCTTGTTCTGTCTTGTGTTGATGAAATTAATACCCTATTAATACCCCATCTTGTTCTGTCTTGTGTTAATGCCACATCACCCCTTCCACCTCACTCAAATGTAGATATAAAATCGGAGATGCGTAAGTTCTATTCAGTTGTGTATTTGTGAACTAAAGTCTTTGAAAATGTAATAAGTTTTACGAAACGCGCTCGTGTCGCGTCAGACTAGAAATAAAAATGAATTTTGGAGAATTGATTTTTGATTTACCTCCAACAGTGAAACGAAATGTACGAAAGATTGAGAAAATTCGTGTTAGAATTATTAATCTTACTTTTTGGTCATATTTAATAATATATGTCTACAGGAAAGACTGCTACCAAAATATACTAATATTAAAGCGCACGACCCAGCAGCAAGGAATCAAGCCTTCACGATAAAATATCGCCAGGATCTGATTCGTGATCAGATATACAAGGCAGAGAATGAAATCAAAGACAACAAAACGCAACTACTTCATGCTACAAACGAGTGGAGAAATAGCAACATCGACGATAGTATCCGTACCCGCATTCAACAACACCTCGACATCCTCACAGACCAACATCACCTCAGCACTGAAACAAGGATTATCAAGAAACTAACAACATTATATGGAGGACCTATGGCAATTCCACGACCAAGAGATGGCTTCCTGAACCTTGCAGGAATTAACCTCACTGAGGACCAAGTCACTCTCCTAAATCTGGGCATAAACTGTCATGTTATGTCCAGACCGAGTGAGATGGCCCGGAAAGTAGAGTTGGAAATTCTGTTGGACGACATATTCGACCTCGAGACACAAACGAAGGTCACTACCAAAGATACCTTACAAGCACAACTTATTGCAGAAGGAGGAAAGAATCCAGGCAACTACAGAAGCACCATACTGTCCCCCGAGCTTAAAGCGGCAGCTAAAAGCCTTCGTGAGAACAAGGAGATAGTTGTCAGGAGAGGTGACAAGTCGCCAATATATGTCATTCTTAAAAAAGACGAATATCTGGCGAAAATGAACATCATACTCTCTGAGCAAACTAAGTTCCAAAGGGTAACGAAGGACACTACAGCCGAATTAAAAGCAAAGGTCAACAAACTGATCGAAACTGTGAACGCAAAGAAATCCGGACTCCACCTGCCAAAGATCATTGGGGAATATAAACCTGGATATGCGTATGGAAATGTCAAGACGCACAAGCATGGAAACCCACTTCGGCCAAACATTAGCCAGATACCCACACCCACGTACAGACTGGCGAAGCGACTCAACGGCCTGCTGACTCCTTATGTTCCTTGTGCCTTCAGCCTGAAGTCTCCAAAGGAATTTGTTGACTTACTGCGGGGCACACGGGCCACAGGGATAAGAGCCTCGTTGGACGTAGAATCGCTGTTTACCAACGTACCTGTGGACGAGACAATCGGAATGATAGCCGACAGAGTGTATCGTGATCCAGCCTGTACTCCTCTTGACATACCAGAAAATATTCTGAGGAAACTACTCCAAGCTTGTACTAAAGAGGCACCCTTCTTGAGCCCGGATGGGCACATGTATAAGCAAGTAGATGGGGTCGCCATGGGTTCTCCCCTAGGTGTCCTGTTTGCAAACTTCTACATGGGTACCATCGAGCAAAAAGTCTTAGTCGACATGAACTTGAAACCGGCCATATACTGCAGGTATGTTGACGACATTTTTACACAGGTACCTGATGTTAGACATCTGCAGGAGCTGAAGGAGGCATTTGAGCAGAGTTCCGTGCTGCGTTTCACTTACGAGATGGAAAAGGATGGGACGCTGCCCTTTCTAGATGTAACAGTCATGGAAAAGGGCGGAGGTTTCCACACTGCAGTCTACACTAAGGAAACAAACATAGGAATGTGCCTAAATGCCAACAGCGACTGCCCAGATAGGTACAAGAGGAGTGTTGTTAACGCATATGTCGACCGTGCTCTCAGCCA